>NW_028270176.1:4236789-4254289 GCF_037043375.1 Chiloscyllium plagiosum
TGAGAGTGTGTGAGTGTGTGTGTCAGTGTGTGTGTCTGTGAGTGTGTGTCATTGTGTGTTTGTGTGAGTGTGTGTGTCTATGTGTGAGTGTGTATGTGTGGGTGTGAGTGTGTGTATGAGTGTGTGTGTGAGTGTATGTGTGTGAGAGTATGTGTGTGAGTGTGTGTATCTGTGTGTGGGTGTGTGTGTGTATCTGTGTGTGAGTGTGTGTGTGCCTGTGTGTGAGTGTATGTGTGTCTGTTTTTGTGAGTGTGTGTGTGCCTGTGTGTGAGTGTATGTGTGTCTGTGTTTGTGAGTGTGTGTGTGCGTGTGTGGCTGTGTTTGTGTGAGTGTGTGTGTGTGTATGTGTCTGTGTGTGTGTGAGTGTGTGTATGTGTGTGTGAGTGTGTGTGTCTGTGTGTGAGAGTGTGTGTGAGTGGGTGTGTATGAGTGTGTGTGTGAGTGTATGTGTGTGTGTGTCTGTGTCTGTGTGTGTGAGCGTGTGAGTGTGTGTGAGTGTGTGTGTGTGTGTGTGTGAGTGTATGTGAGTGTGTGTGTCTGTGTGTGAGTGTGTGTGTGCCTGTGTGTGAGTGTATGTGTGTCTGTGTTTGTGAGTGTGTGTGCGTGTGTGGCTGTGTTTGTGTGAGTGTGTGTGTGTGTATGTGTATGTGTGAGTGTGTCTGTGTGTGTGTGAATGTGTGTGAGTGTGTGTGTGTGCGTGTGTGTGAGTGTGTGTGTCTGTGTGTGAGTGTGTGTGTCTGTGAGAGTGTGTGTATGAGTGTGTCTGTGTCTGTCAGTGTGTGTCTGTGTGAGTGTGTGTGTGTCTGTGTGTGTAAGTGTGTGTGTGTCTGTGTGTGTGAGAGAGTGTGTGTGTGTATGAATGTATGAGTGTGTGTGTATGAACGTATGAGTGTGTGTGTGAGTGTGTGTGTGTCTGTGTGCATCTGTGTGTGTGTGTGAGTGTGTGTGTGAGTGTGTGTATGGGAGTGTGTGTGTGTCAGTGTGTGTCTGTGTGTGTGTGAGTGTGTGTGTGTCTGTGAGTGAATGTGTGTGTGTGTCTGTGTTTGTGTCTGTGTGTGTCAGTGTGTCTGTGTGTGTATGAGTGTGTGTGTGTGTCTGAGTGTGTGTGTGAGTGTGTGTGTCTGTGTGTATCTGTGTGTGTGTGAGTGTGTCAGTGTGTGTGTCTGTGAGTGTGTGTGTCAGTGTGTGTTTGTGTGAGTGTGTGTGAGAGTGTGTGTGTGTGAGTGTGTGTGTGAGTGTGTGTGTCTATGTGTGTGTGTGGGAGTGTGTGTGTCTGTGTGTGAGTGTTTGTCTGTGTGTGTGTGTGAGTGTGTGTGGCTGTGTTTGTTTGAGTGTGTGTGTGTGTATGTGTATGTGTGAGTGTGTCTGTGTGTGTGTGAATGTGTGTGAGTGTGTGTGTGTGCGTGTGTGTGAGTGTGTGTGTCTGTGTGTGAGTGTGTGTGTCTGTGAGAGTGTGTGTATGAGTGTGTCTGTGTGTCTGTCAGTGTGTGTCTGTGTGAGTGTGTGTGTGTCTGTGTGTGTAAGTGTGTGTGTGTCTGTGTGTGTGAGAGAGTGTGTGTGTGTATGAATGTATGAGTGTGTGTGTATGAACGTATGAGTGTGTGTGTGAGTGTGTGTGTGTCTGTGTGCATCTGTGTGTGTGTGTGAGTGTGTGTATGGGAGTGTGTGTGTGTCAGTGTGTGTCTGTGTGTGTGTGAGTGTGTGTGTGTCTGTGAGTGAATGTGTGTGTGTGTCTGTGTTTGTGTCTGTGTGTGTCAGTGTGTCTGTGTGTGTATGAGTGTGTGTGTGTGTGTCTGAGTGTGTGTGTGAGTGTGTGTGTCTGTGTGTATCTGTGTGTGTGTGAGTGTGTCAGTGTGTGTGTCTGTGAGTGTGTGTGTCAGTGTGTGTTTGTGTGAGTGTGTGTGAGAGTGTGTGTGTGTGAGTGTGTGTGTGAGTGTGTGTGTCTATGTGTGTGTGGGAGTGTGTGTGTGTGTGTGAGTGTGTTTGTCTGTGTGTGTGTGTTTTTCTGTGTGTGTGTGTGTGAGTGTGTGTGTGTGAGTGTGTGTGTGTGTGAGTGTGTGTGTGAGAGTGTGTGTGTGAGTGTGTGTGAGTGAATGTGTGAGTGTGTGTGTGTGTGAGTGTGTGAGTGTGTGTCTGTGTGTATCTGTGTGTGTGTGAGTGTGTGTATCTGTGTGTGCGTGTGAGTGTGTGTGTCTGTGTGTGCATGGGAGTGTGTGTGTGAGTGTGTGTGTCTGTGTGTGAGTGTGTGTGTGTGTGAGAGTGTGTGTATGAGTGTGTCTGTGTGACTGTCAGTGTGTGTCTGTGTGAGTGTGTGTGTGTAAGTGTGTGTGTGTGTCTGTGTGTGAGAGAGAGTGTGTGTGTGCGTTTGTATGTGTGAATGTATGAGTGTGTGTGTGTGTGTGTGTCTGTGTGTATCTGTGTGTGTGTGAGTGTGTGTGTGTGAGTGTGTGTATGGGAGTGTGTGTGTGTCAGTGTGTGTGTGAGTGTGTGTGTGTCTGTGAGTGAATGTGTGTGTCAGTGTTTGTGTCTGTGTGTGTCAGTGTGTCTGTGAGTGTGTGTGTGTGTATCTGTGTATGTGTGTGTGTCAGTGTGTGTGTCTGTGAATGTATGTGTCAGTATGTGTGTCTGTGTGTCAGTGTGTGTGTCTGTGTGTCAGTGTGTGTGTGTGTGAGTGTGTGTGCCTGTGTGTATCTGTGTGTGTGTGAGTGTCTGTGTGTATCTGTGTGTGAGTGTGTGTGTCTGTGTGTGTGTCTGTGAGTGTGTGTCATTGTGTGTTTGTGTGAGTGTGTGTGTGTGAGTGTGTGTGTGAATGTGTGTGTGTGTATATGAGTGTGTGTGTGAGTGTATGTGTGTGTGTGAGTGTGTGTATCTGTGTGTGTGTGTGTGTCTGTGTGTGAATGTTGTGTGCCTATGTGTGTGTGTGTGTGTGTGTCTGTGTGTGTGTGTGTCTGTGTGTGAGTGTATGTGTGTCTGTGTTTGTGAGTGTGTGTGTGTGCGTTGTGTGTGTGTGTTTGTGTGAGTGTGTGTGAGTGTGTGTGTGAGTGTGTGTATGTGTGTGTGAGTGTGTGTGAGTGTGTGTGAGTGTCTGTGTATGTGAGTGTGTGTGTCTCTGTGTGTGTGAGTGTGTGTGTCAGTGTGTGCCTGTGTGAGTGTGTCTGTGTGTGAGTGTGTGTGTCTGTGTGCGTGTGTGTGTGTGTGTCTGTCTGTGAGTGAATGTGTGTGTGTGTCAGTGTTTGTGTCTGTGTGTGTCAGTGTGTCTGTGAGTGAGTGTGTGAGTCTGTGTGTATCTGTGTTTGTGTCTGTGTGTCTGTGTGTATCTGTGTGTGTGTGTCTGTGAGTGAGTGTGTGTCAGTATGTGTGTCAGTGTGTGAGAGTGTGTGTGTCTGTGTGTGTGAGAGTGTGTGAGTGTGTGTGACAGTGTGTGTGTCTGTGAGTGTGTGTCATTGTGTGTTTGTGTGAGTTTGTGTGAGTGGGTGTGTCTATGTGTGAGTGTGTATGTGTGTGTGAGTGTGTGTATGAGTGTGTGTGTGAGTGTATGTGTGTGTGAGTATGTGTGTGAGTGTGTGTATCTGTGTGTGAGTGTGTGTGTGTGTCTGTGTGTGTGTGTGTGTGTGCCTGTGTGTGAGTGTATGTGTGTCTGTGTTTGTGAGTGTGTGTGTGCGTTGTGTGTGTGTGTTTGTGTGAGTGTGTGTGAGTGTGTGTGTGTGTGTGTGAGTGTGTGTGTCTGTGTGTATCTGTGTGTGTGTGAGTGTGTCAGTGTGTGTGTCTGTGAGTGTGTGTGTCAGTGTGTGTTTGTGTGAGTGTGTGTGAGAGTGTGTGTGTGTGAGTGTGTGTGTGAGTGTGTGTGTCTATGTGTGTGTGGGAGTGTGTGTGTGTGTGTGAGTGTGTTTGTCTGTGTGTGTGTGTTTTTCTGTGTGTGTGTGTGAGTGTGTGTGTGTGAGTGTGTGTGTGTGTGAGTGTGTGTGTGAGAGTGTGTGTGTGAGTGTGTGTGAGTGAATGTGTGAGTGTGTGTGTGTGTGAGTGTGTGAGTGTGTGTCTGTGTGTATCTGTGTGTGTGTGAGTGTGTGTATCTGTGTGTGCGTGTGAGTGTGTGTGTCTGTGTGTGCATGGGAGTGTGTGTGTGAGTGTGTGTGCCTGTGTGTGTGTGTCTGTGAGTGAATGTGTGTGTGTGTCAGTGTTTGTGTCTGTGTGTGTCAGTGTGTCTGTGAGTGAGTGTGTGTGTGTCTGTGTGTATCTGTGTGTGAGTGTGTCTGTGAGTGAGTGTGTGTCAGTATGTGTGTCAGTGTGTGTATGTGTGTGTGTGTCAGTGTGTGTGTCTGTGAATGTGTTTCAGTGTGTGTGTGAGTGTTTGTGTGTGTGTGTGTGAGTGTGTCTGTGAGTGAGTGTGTGTCAGTATGTGTGTCAGTGTGTGAGAGTGTGTGTGTCTGTGTGTGTGTGAGTGTGTCTGTGAGTGAGTGTGTGTCAGTATGTGTGTCAGTGTGTGAGAGTGTGTGTGTCTGTGTGTGTGAGAGTGTGTGAGTGTGTGTGTCAGTGTGTGTGTCTGTGAGTGTGTGTCATTGTGTGTTTGTGTGAGTGTGTGTCTATGTGTGAGTGTGTATGTGTGTGCGTGTGAGTGTGTGTATGAGTGTGTGTATCTGTGTGTGGGTGTGTGTGTGTCTGTGTGTGAGTGTGTGTGTGCCTGTGTGTGAGTGTATGTGTGTCTGTGTTTGTGAGTGTGTGTGCGCGTGTGTGGCTGTGTTTGTGTGAGTGTGTGTGTGTGTGTATGTGTGAGTGTGTCTGTGTGTGTGTGTGTGAGTGTGTCTGTGTATGTGTGTGTGAGTGTGTGTGTGAGTGTGTGTGTCTGTGTGTGAGAGTGTGTGTGTGTGGGTGTGTATGAGTGTGTGTGTGAGTGTATGTGTGTCTGTGTGTGAGAGTGTGTGTATGAGTGTGTGTGTCAGTGTGTGTGTGAGTGTGTCTGTGAGTGAGTGTGTGTCAGTATGTGTGTCAGTGTGTGAGAGTGTGTGTGTCTGTGTGTGTGAGAGTGTGTGTGTCTGTGTGTGAGAGTGTGTGAGTGTGTGTGTGTGTCTGTGAGTGTGTGTCATTGTGTGTTTGTGTGAGTGTGTGTGTCTATGTGTGAGTGTGTATGTGTGTGTGTGTGAGTGTGTGTATGAGTGTGTGTATCTGTGTGTGGGTGTGTGTGTGTGTCTGTGTGTGAGTGTGTGTGTGCCTGTGTGTGAGTGTATGTGTGTCTGTGTTTGTGAGTGTGTGTGTGCGTGTGTGGCTGTGTTTGTGTGAGTGTGTGTGTGTGTATGTGTGAGTGTGTGTGTGTGTGTGAGTGTGTCTGTGTATGTGTGTGTGAGTGTGTGTGTCTATGTGTGTCAGTGTGTGTGTGAGAGTGTGTATGTGTGGGTGTGTATGAGTGTGTGTGTGAGTGTATGTGTGTGTGAGTGTGTCTGTGTCTGTGTGTGTGTGAGTGTGTAAGCGTGTGAGTGTGTGTGTGTGAGTGTATGTGAGTGTGTGTGTCTGTGTGTGTATGGGAGTGTGTGTATGTGAGTGTGTGTGTGTATGTGTGTGTGTGTGTGTGTCTGTGTCTGTGAGTGAATGTGTGTGTGTCAGTGTGTGTGTCAGTGTGTGTGTGTGTGTGTCAGTGTGTATGTATGTGTGTGTGTCTGTCTGTGAGTGTGTGTGTGTCAGTGTGTGTGTGCCTGTGTGTGTCTGTGAGTGAATGTGTGTGTGTCAGTGTGTGTGTCTGTGAGTGGGTGGGTGTCAGTGTGTGTGTCACTGTGTATGTGTGTGTGTGTCAGTGTGTGTGTCTGTGAATGTGTTTCAGTGTGTGTGTGAGTGTTTGTGTGTGTGAGTGTGTGTGTCTGTGTGTATCTGTGTATGTGTGTGTCTGTGTGTGTGTGTGTCTGTGAGTCAGTGTGTGTCCGTGTGTGTGGCAGTGTGTATCTGTGTGTGTCAGTTTGTGAGTGTGTGAGTGTGTGTGTGTCTGTATGTGTGTCTGTGTGTGTGTCTGTGACTGTGTGTTTCCGTGTGTGTTTGTGTGTGTGTGTGTGTATGTATATGTGCATGTGAGTGTGTGTGTGTCTGTGTGTTGTGTGTGTGTGTCAGTGTGTGTGTGTGTGAGTGTGTGTGCCTGTGTGTCAGTGTGTGTGTGTCTGTGTGTGTGTGCGTGTGCATGTGAGAGTGTGTGTGTGAGTGTGTGTATGTGAGTGTGCGTGTGTGAGTGTGTGTGTGTGTCAGTGTGTGCCTGTGTGAGTGTGTGTCAGTGTGTGCCTGTGTGTGTGTGTGCCTGTGTGTGTGTGTGTGTCTGTGAGTGAATGTGTGTGTGTCAGTGTGTGTGTCAGTGTGTGTGTGTGTCAGTGTGTATGTATGTGTGTGTGTCTGTCTGTGAGTGTGTGTGTGTCAGTGTGTGTGTGCCTGTGTGTGTCTGTGAGTGTCAGTGTGTGTGTCAGTGTGTGTGTCTGTGAGTGGGTGTGTGTCAGTGTGTGTGTCACTGTGTATGTGTGTGTGTGTCAGTGTGTGTGTCTGTGAATGTGTTTCAGTGTGTGTGTGAGTGTTTGTGTGTGTGAGTGTGTGTGTCTGTGTGTATCTGTGTATGTGTGTGTCTGTGTGTGTGTGTCTGTGAGTCAGTGTGTGTCCGTGTGTGTGGCAGTGTGTATCTGTGTATGTCAGTTTGTGAGTGTGTGAGTGTGAGTGTGTCTGTGTGTGTGTCTGTGTGTGTGTCTGTGAGTGTGTGTTTCCGTGTGTGTTTGTGTGTGTGTGAGTGTGTATGTACATGTGCATGTGAGTGTGTGTGTGAGTGTGTGTGTGTCTGTGTGTTGTGTGTGTGTATCAGTGTGTGTGTGTGTGAGTGTGTGTGCCTGTGTGTCAGTGTGTGTGTGTCTGTGTGTGTGTGTGTGTGCGTGTGCATGTGAGAGTGTGTGTGTGAGTGTGTGTATGTGAGTGTGCGTGTGTGAGTGTGTGTGTGTGTCAGTGTGTGCCTGTGTGAGTGTGTGTCAGTGTGTGCCTGTGTGTGTGTGTGCCTGTGTGTGTGAGTGTGTCTGTGTCTGTGAGTGAATGTGTGTGTGTCAGTGTGTGTGTGTGTCAGTGTGTATGTATGTGTGTGTGTCAGTGTGTGTGTCTGTGAGTGTGTGTGTGTCAGTGTGTGTGTGCCTGTGTGTGTCTGAGTGAATGTGTGTGTGTCAGTGTGTGTGTCAGTGTGTGTGTCTGTGAGTGGGTGTGTGTCAGTGTGTGTCACTGTGTATGTGTGTGTGTGTCAGTGTGTGTGTCTGTGAATGTGTTTCAGTGTGTGTGTGAGTGTTTGTGTGTGTGAGTGTGTGTGTCTGTGTGTGTGTCTGTGAGTTTGTGTGTCCGTGTGTGTTTGTGTGTGTGTGAGTGTGTATGTATATGTGCATGTGAGTGTGTGTGTGAGTGTGTGTGTGTCTGTGTGTTGTGTGTGTGTGTCAGTGTGTGTGTGTGTGAGTGTGTGTGCCTGTGTGTCAGTGTGTGTGTGTCTGTGTGAGTGAGTGTGTGTGCGTGTGCATGTGAGTGTGTGTGTGTGTATGTGAGTGTGCGTGTGTGTGTGTGTGTGAGTGTGTGTGTGTGTCAGTGTGTGCCTGTGTGAGTGTGTGTCAGTGTGTGCCTGTTTGAGTGTGTGCCTGTGTGTGTGAGTGTGTGTGTCTGTGTGCGTGTGTGAGTGTGTGTGTGTGAATGTGTGTGGGTGCCTGTGTGTATGATTGTGTGTGTGTCAGTGTGTGTGAGTGTGTGTGTGAGTGTGTGTGTGAGTGTGTATCTGTGTTTGTGTGGCTGTGTGTGTGTGAGTGTGTGTGTGTCTGTGTGTGAGTGTGCGTGTGCGTGAGTGTGTTTGTCTGTGTGTGTGTGTGTGTGTGTGCGTTGTGTGTGTGTGTTTGTGTGAGTGTGTGTGAGTGTGTGTGTGTGTGTGAGTGTGTGTGTCTGTGTGTGTGTGTGTGTGTGAGTGTGTGTGTCTGTGTGTATCTGTGTGTGTGTGAGTGTGTCAGTGTGTGTGTCTGTGAGTGTGTGTGTCAGTGTGTGTTTGTGTGAGTGTGTGTGAAAGTGTGTGTGTGTGAGTGTGTGTGTGAGTGTGTGTGTCTATGTGTGTGTGGGAGTGTGTGTGTGTGTGAGTGTGTTTGTCTGTGTGTGTGTGTTTTTCTGTGTGTGTGTGTGAGTGTGTGTGTGTGAGTGTGTGTGTGTGTGTGTGAGTGTGTGTGTGAGAGTGTGTGTGTGAGTGTGTGTGAGTGAATGTGTGAGTGTGTGTGTGTGTGTGTGAGTGTGTGTCTGTGTGTATCTGTGTGTGTGTGAGTGTGTGTATCTGTGTGTGCGTGTGAGTGTGTGTGTCTGTGTGTGCATGGGAGTGTGTGTGTGAGTGTGTGTGCCTGTGTGTGTGTCTGTGAGTGAATGTGTGTGTGTGTCAGTGTTTGTGTCTGTGTGTGTCAGTGTGTCTGTGAGTGAGTGTGTGTGTGTCTGTGTGTATCTGTGTGTGAGTGTGTCTGTGAGTGTGTGTCAGTATGTGTGTCAGTGTGTGTATGTGTGTGTGTGTCAGTGTGTGTGTCTGTGAATGTGTTTCAGTGTGTGTGTGAGTGTTTGTGTGTGTGTGTGAGTGTGTCTGTGAGTGAGTGTGTGTCAGTATGTGTGTCAGTGTGTGAGAGTGTGTGTGTCTGTGTGTGTGTGAGTGTGTCTGTGAGTGAGTGTGTGTCAGTATGTGTGTCAGTGTGTGAGAGTGTGTGTGTCTGTGTGTGTGAGAGTGTGTGAGTGTGTGTGTCAGTGTGTGTGTCTGTGAGTGTGTGTCATTGTGTGTTTGTGTGAGTGTGTGTGTCTATGTGTGAGTGTGTATGTGTGTGCGTGTGAGTGTGTGTATGAGTGTGTGTATCTGTGTGTGGGTGTGTGTGTGTCTGTGTGTGAGTGTGTGTGTGCCTGTGTGTGAGTGTATGTGTGTCTGTGTTTGTGAGTGTGTGTGCGCGTGTGTGGCTGTGTTTGTGTGAGTGTGTGTGTGTGTATGTGTGAGTGTGTCTGTGTGTGTGTGTGTGAGTGTGTCTGTGTATGTGTGTGTGAGTGTGTGTGTGAGTGTGTGTGTCTGTGTGTGAGAGTGTGTGAGAGTGTGTGTGTGTGGGTGTGTATGAGTGTGTGTGTGAGTGTATGTGTGTCTGTGTGTGAGAGTGTGTGTATGAGTGTGTGTGTCAGTGTGTGTGTGAGTGTGTCTGTGAGTGAGTGTGTGTCAGTATGTGTGTCAGTGTGTGAGAGTGTGTGTGTCTGTGTGTGTGAGAGTGTGTGTGTCTGTGTGTGAGAGTGTGTGAGTGTGTGTGTCAGTGTGTGTGTCATTGTGTGTTTGTGTGAGTGTGTGTGTCTATGTGTGAGTGTGTATGTGTGTGTGTGTGAGTGTGTGTATGAGTGTGTGTATCTGTGTGTGGGTGTGTGTGTGTGTCTGTGTGTGAGTGTGTGTGTGCCTGTGTGTGAGTGTATGTGTGTCTGTGTTTGTGAGTGTGTGTGTGCGTGTGTGGCTGTGTTTGTGTGAGTGTGTGTGTGTGTATGTGTGAGTGTGTGTGTGTGTGAGTGTGTCTGTGTATGTGTGTGTGAGTGTGTGTGTCTGTGTGTGAGAGTGTGTGTGTGAGAGTGTGTGTGTGTGGGTGTGTATGAGTGTGTGTGTGAGTGTATGTGTGTGTGAGTGTGTCTGTGTCTGTGTGTGTGTGAGTGTGTAAGCGTGTGAGTGTGTGTGAGTGTGTGTGTGTGTGAGTGTATGTGAGTGTGTGTGTCTGTGTGTGTATGGGAGTGTGTGTGTATGTGAGTGTGTGTGTGTATGTGAGTGTGTGTGTGTCTGTGAGTGAATGTGTGTGTGTCAGTGTGTGTGTGTGTGTCAGTGTGTATGTATGTGTGTGTGTCTGTCTGTGAGTGTGTGTGTGTCAGTGTGTGTGTGCCTGTGTGTGTCTGTGAGTGAATGTGTGTGTGTCAGTGTGTGTGTCTGTGAGTGGGTGTGTGTCAGTGTGTGTGTCACTGTGTATGTGTGTGTGTGTCAGTGTGTGTGTCTGTGAATGTGTTTCAGTGTGTGTGTGAGTGTTTGTGTGTGTGAGTGTGTGTGTCTGTGTGTATCTGTGTATGTGTGTGTCTGTGTGTGTGTGTCTGTGAGTCAGTGTGTGTCCGTGTGTGTGGCAGTGTGTATCTGTGTGTGTCAGTTTGTGAGTGTGTGAGTGTGTGTGTGTCTGTATGTGTGTCTGTGTGTGTGTCTGTGACTGTGTGTTTCCGTGTGTGTTTGTGTGTGTGTGTGTGTATGTATATGTGCATGTGAGTGTGTGTGTGAGTGTGTGTGTGTCTGTGTGTTGTGTGTGTGTGTCAGTGTGTGTGTGTGTGAGTGTGTGTGCCTGTGTGTCAGTGTGTGTGTGTCTGTGTGTGTGTGCGTGTGCATGTGAGAGTGTGTGTGTGTGTGTGTATGTGAGTGTGCGTGTGTGTGTGTGTCAGTGTGTGCCTGTGTGAGTGTGTGTCAGTGTGTGCCTGTGTGTGTGTGTGCCTGTGTGTGTGAGTGTGTCTGTGTCTGTGAGTGAATGTGTGTGTGTCAGTGTGTGTGTGTGTCAGTGTGGATGTATGTGTGTGTGTCTGTCTGTGAGTGTGTGTGTGTCAGTGTGTGTGTGCCTGTGTGTGTCTGTGAGTGTCAGTGTGTGTGTCAGTGTGTGTGTCTGTGAGTGGGTGTGTGTCAGTGTGTGTGTCACTGTGTATGTGTGTGTGTCAGTGTGTGTGTCTGTGAATGTGTTTCAGTGTGTGTGTGAGTGTTTGTGTGTGTGAGTGTGTGTGTCTGTGTGTATCTGTGTATGTGTGTGTCTGTGTGTGTGTGTCTGTGAGTCAGTGTGTGTCCGTGTGTGTGGCAGTGTGTATCTGTGTATGTCAGTTTGTGAGTGTGTGAGTGTGAGTGTGTCTGTGTGTGTGTCTGTGTGTGTGTCTGTGAGTGTGTGTTTCCGTGTGTGTTTGTGTGTGTGTGAGTGTGTATGTACATGTGCATGTGAGTGTGTGTGTGAGTGTGTGTGTGTCTGTGTGTTGTGTGTGTGTATCAGTGTGTGTGTGTGTGAGTGTGTGTGCCTGTGTGTCAGTGTGTGTGTGTCTGTGTGTGTGTGTGTGTGCATGTGAGAGTGTGTGTGTGAGTGTGTGTATGTGAGTGTGCGTGTGTGAGTGTGTGTGTGTGTCAGTGTGTGCCTGTGTGAGTGTGTGTCAGTGTGTGCCTGTGTGTGTGTGTGCCTGTGTGTGTGAGTGTGTCTGTGTCTGTGAGTGAGTGTGTGTGTGTCAGTATGTGTGTCAGTGTGTATGTATGTGTGTGTGTCAGTGTGTGTGTCTGTGAGTGTGTGTGTGTCAGTGTGTGTGTGCCTGTGTGTGTCTGAGTGAATGTGTGTGTGTCAGTGTGTGTGTCAGTGTGTGTGTCTGTGAGTGGGTGTGTGTCAGTGTGTGTCACTGTGTATGTGTGTGTGTGTCAGTGTGTGTGTCTGTGAATGTGTTTCAGTGTGTGTGTGAGTGTTTGTGTGTGTGAGTGTGTGTGTCTGTGTGTGTGGCAGTGTGTATCTGTGTGTGTCAGTTTGTGAGTGTGTGAGTGTGTGTGTGTCTGTGTGTGTGTCTGTGAGTTTGTGTGTCCGTGTGTGTTTGTGTGTGTGTGAGTGTGTATGTATATATGCATGTGAGTGTGTGTGTGTCTGTGTGTTGTGTGTGTGTGTCAGTGTGTGTGTGTGAGTGTGTGTGCCTGTGTGTCAGTGTGTGTGTGTCTGTGTGAGTGAGTGTGTGTGCGTGTGCATGTGAGTGTGTGTGTGTGTATGTGAGTGTGCGTGTGTGAGTGTGTGTGTGTGTGTGTGTGTGTCAGTGTGTGCCTGTGTGAGTGTGTGTCAGTGTGTGCCTGTTTGAGTGTGTGCCTGTGTGTGTGAGTGTGTGTGTGTCTGTGTGCGTGTGTGAGTGTGTGTGTGTGAATGTGTGTGGGTGCCTGTGTGTATGATTGTGTGTGTGTCAGTGTGTGTGAGTGTGTGTGTGAGTGTGTATCTGTGTTTGTGTGGCTGTGTGTGTGTGAGTGTGTGTGTGTCTGTGTGTGAGTGTGCGTGTGCGTGAGTGTGTTTGTCTGTGTGTGTGAGTGCGTGTGAGTGTGTCTGTGTGTGAGAGTGTGTGTATGAGTGTGTGTCAGTGTGTGTGTGAATGTGTGTCTGTGTGTGTGTGCGTGTGTGTGTCTGTGTGTGAGTGTGTGTGAGAGTGTGTGTATGAGTGTGTCTGTGTGTGTGTCAGTGTGTGTCTGTGAGTGTGTGTGTAAGTGTGTGTGTGTCTGTGTGTGTGTGTGTCTCTGTGTGTGTGTGTGAATGTATGAGTGTGTGTGTGTCTGTGAGTGTGTGTGTGAGTGTGTGTATGGGAGTGTGTGTGTGTCAGTGTGTGTCTGTGTGTGTGTGAATGTGTGTGTGTGTCTGTGAGTGAATGTGTGTGTGTGTCAGTGTTTGTGTCTGTGTGTGTCAGTGTGTGTGTGTATCAGTGTGTGTGTCTGTGTGTATCTGTGTGTGTGAGTGTCTGTGTGTATCTGTGTGTGTGTGTGAGTCAGTGTGTGTGTGTCTGTGTGTGTGTGTCATTGTGTGTTTGTGTGAGTGTGTGTGTGAGTGGGTGTGTCTATGTGTGAGTGAGTGTGTGTATGTGTGCGTGTGAGTGTGTATGTGTGTGTGTATATGAGTGTGTGTGTGAGTGTATGTGTGTGTGAGTGTGTGTGTGAGTGTGTGTATCTGTGTGTGTGTGTGTGAGAGTGTGTGTGTGTGTCTGTGTGTGAGTGTGTGTGTGCCTGTGTGTGAGTGTGTGTGTGTCTGTGTTTGTGAGTGTGTGTGCGTGTGAGTGTGTGTGTCAGTGTGTGTGTGTGAGTGGATGTGTCTATGTATGAGTGTGTGTGTATGTGTGCATGTGAGTGTGTATGTGTGTGAGTGTGTGTGTCTGTGTGTGTGTGTGTGTGTCTGTGTGTATCTGTGTGTGTGTGAGTGTGTGTGTGTGAGTATCAGTGTGTGTTTGTGTGAGTGTGTGTGAGAGTGTGTGTGTATGTGTGCATGTGAGTGTGTCTGTGTGTGAGTGTGTGTGTGCCTGTGTGTGTCAGTGTGTGTGTGAGTGTGTGTGTGTCTTTGTGTGTGAGCGTGTGTCTGTCTGTGTGTGTGTGTCTGTGTGTGAGTGTGTGTGTCAGTGTATGTGTTAGTGTGTTCGTGTGAGTGTGTGTCTGTGTGTATCAGTGTGTGTATGTCAGTGTGTGTGTCTGTGTGTGTGACTGTGTGTGTCTGTGTGTGTGAGTGTGTGTGAGTGTGTGTGTCAGTATGTGTGTGAGTGTGTGTGTATCAGTATGTGTGTGTGTGAGTCTGTCTGTGTGTGTGTCTGTGTGTGTCAGTGTGTGAGTGTGTGTGTGTGAGTGTGTGTCTGTGTGTCAGTGTATGTGTGTCAGTGTGTGTGAGTGTGTGTGTGCCAGTGTGTGTGTGTCAGTGTGTGTATGTCTGTGTGTGAGTGTGTGTGTGTCTGTGTGTGTGTGTCAGTGTGTGTGTGTGTGTGTGTCAGTGTGTGTGAGTGTGTGTGAGTGTGTATCTGTGTTTGTGTGGCTGTGTGTGTGTGTGTCTGTGTGTGTTAGTGTGCGTGTGTGTGAGTGTGTTTGTCTGTGTGTGTGAGTACGTGTGAGTGTGTCTGTGTGTGAGAGTGTGTGTATGAGTGTGTGTGTCAGTGTGTGTGTGAATGTGTGTGAGTGTGTGTGTCTGTGTGTGAGTGTGTGAGAGTGTGTGTATGAGTGTGTCTGTGTGTCTGTCAGTGTGTGTCTGTGTGAGTGTGTGTGTGTCTGTGTGTGGGTGTGTGTGCATGTGTGTGTGTGAATGTATGAGTGTATGTGTGTGTGTGTGAGTGTATGTGTGTCTGTGTGTATCTGTGTGTGTGTCTGTGAGTGTGTGTCATTGTGTGTTTGTGTCAGTGTGTGAGTGGGTGTGTCTATGTGTGAGTGAGTGTGTGTATGTGTGCGTGTGAGTGTGTATGTGTGTGTGTATATGAGTGTGTGTGTGAGTGTATGTGTGTGTGTGTGTGTATATCTGCGTGTGTGAGTGTTGTGTGCCTATGTGTGAGTGTGTGTGTGTCTGTGTTTGTGAGTGTGTGTGCGTGTGAGTGTGTGTGTCAGTGTGTGTGTGTGAGTGGGTGTGTCTATGTGTGAGTGTGTGTGTATGTGTGCATGTGAGTGTGTATGTGTGTGAGTGTGTGTGTCTGTGTGTGTGTGAGTGTGTGTGTGAGTGTGTGTGAGAGTGTGTGTGTATGTGTGCATGTGAGTGTGTCTGTGTGTGAGTGTGTGTGTGCCTGTGTGTGTCAGTGTGTGTGTGAGTGTGTGTGTGTCTTTGTGTGTGAGCGTGTGTCTGTCTGTGTGTGTGTGTCTGTGTGTGAGTGTGTGTGTCAGTGTATGTGTTAGTGTGTTCGTGTGAGTGTGTGTCTGTGTGTATCAGTGTGTGTATGTCAGTGTGTGTGTCTGTGTGTGTGACTGTGTGTGTCTGTGTGTGTGAGTGTGTGTGAGTGTGTGTGTCAGTATGTGTGTGAGTGTGTGTGTATCAGTATGTGTGTGTGTGAGTCTGTCTGTGTGTGTGTCTGTGTGTGTCAGTGTGTGAGTGTGTGTGTGTGAGTGTGTGTCTGTGTGTCAGTGTATGTGTGTCAGTGTGTGTGAGTGTGTGTGTGCCAGTGTGTGTGTGTCAGTGTGTGTATGTCTGTGTGTGAGTGTGTGTGTGTCTGTGTGTGTGTGTCAGTGTGTGTGTGTGTGTGTGTCAGTGTGTGTGAGTGTGTGTGAGTGTGTATCTGTGTTTGTGTGGCTGTGTGTGTGTGTGTCTGTGTGTGTTAGTGTGCGTGTGTGTGAGTGTGTTTGTCTGTGTGTGTGAGTACGTGTGAGTGTGTCTGTGTGTGAGAGTGTGTGTATGAGTGTGTGTGTCAGTGTGTGTGTGAATGTGTGTGAGTGTGTGTGTCTGTGTGTGAGTGTGTGAGAGTGTGTGTATGAGTGTGTCTGTGTGTCTGTCAGTGTGTGTCTGTGTGAGTGTGTGTGTGTCTGTGTGTGGGTGTGTGTGCATGTGTGTGTGTGAATGTATGAGTGTGTGTGTGTGTGTGTGAGTGTATGTGTGTCTGTGTGTATCTGTGTGTGTGTCTGTGAGTGTGTGTCATTGTGTGTTTGTGTCAGTGTGTGAGTGGGTGTGTCTATGTGTGAGTGAGTGTGTGTATGTGTGCGTGTGAGTGTGTATGTGTGTGTGTATATGAGTGTGTGTGTGAGTGTATGTGTGTGTGTGTGTGTATATCTGCGTGTGTGAGTGTTGTGTGTGTCTTTGTGTGTGAGCGTGTGTCTGTCTGTGTGTGTGTGTCTGTGTGTGAGTGTGTGTGTCAGTGTATGTGTTAGTGTGTTCGTGTGAGTGTGTGTCTGTGTGTATCAGTGTGTGTATGTCAGTGTGTGTGTCTGTGTGTGTGACTGTGTGTGTCTGTGTGTGTGAGTGTGTGTGAGTGTGTGTGTCAGTATGTGTGTGAGTGTGTGTGTATCAGTATGTGTGTGTGTGAGTCTGTCTGTGTGTGTGTCTGTGTGTGTGTCAGTGTGTGAGTGTGTGTGTGTGAGTGTGTGTCTGTGTGTCAGTGTATGTGTGTCAGTGTGTGTGAGTGTGTGTGTGCCAGTGTGTGTGTGTCAGTGTGTGTATGTCTGTGTGTGAGTGTGTGTGTGTCTGTGTGTGTGTGTCAGTGTGTGTGTGTGTGTGTGTCAGTGTGTGTGAGTGTGTGTGAGTGTGTATCTGTGTTTGTGTGGCTGTGTGTGTGTGTGTCTGTGTGTGTTAGTGTGCGTGTGTGTGAGTGTGTTTGTCTGTGTGTGTGAGTACGTGTGAGTGTGTCTGTGTGTGAGAGTGTGTGTATGAGTGTGTGTGTCAGTGTGTGTGTGAATGTGTGTGAGTGTGTGTGTCTGTGTGTGAGTGTGTGAGAGTGTGTGTATGAGTGTGTCTGTGTGTCTGTCAGTGTGTGTCTGTGTGAGTGTGTGTGTGTCTGTGTGTGGGTGTGTGTGCATGTGTGTGTGTGAATGTATGAGTGTGTGTGTGTGTGTGTGAGTGTATGTGTGTCTGTGTGTATCTGTGTGTGTGTCTGTGAGTGTGTGTCATTGTGTGTTTGTGTCAGTGTGTGAGTGGGTGTGTCTATGTGTGAGTGAGTGTGTGTATGTGTGCGTGTGAGTGTGTATGTGTGTGTGTATATGAGTGTGTGTGTGAGTGTATGTGTGTGTGTGTGTGTATATCTGCGTGTGTGAGTGTTGTGTGCCTATGTGTGAGTGTGTGTGTGTCTGTGTTTGTGAGTGTGTGTGCGTGTGAGTGTGTGTGTCAGTGTGTGTGTGTGAGTGGGTGTGTCTATGTGTGAGTGTGTGTGTATGTGTGCATGTGAGTGTGTATGTGTGTGAGTGTGTGTGTCTGTGTGTGTGTGAGTGTGTGTGTGAGTGTGTGTGAGAGTGTGTGTGTATGTGTGCATGTGAGTGTGTCTGTGTGTGAGTGTGTGTGTGCCTGTGTGTGTCAGTGTGTGTGTGAGTGTGTGTGTGTCTTTGTGTGTGAGCGTGTGTCTGTCTGTGTGTGTGTGTCTGTGTGTGAGTGTGTGTGTCAGTGTATGTGTTAGTGTGTTCGTGTGAGTGTGTGTCTGTGTGTATCAGTGTGTGTATGTCAGTGTGTGTGTCTGTGTGTGTGACTGTGTGTGTCTGTGTGTGTGAGTGTGTGTGAGTGTGTGTGTCAGTATGTGTGTGAGTGTGTGTGTATCAGTATGTGTGTGTGTGAGTCTGTCTGTGTGTGTGTCTGTGTGTGTGTCAGTGTGTGAGTGTGTGTGTGTGAGTGTGTGTCTGTGTGTCAGTGTATGTGTGTCAGTGTGTGTGAGTGTGTGTGTGCCAGTGTGTGTGTGTCAGTGTGTGTATGTCTGTGTGTGAGTGTGTGTGTGTCTGTGTGTGTGTGTGTCAGTGTGTGTGTGTGTGTGTGTGTCAGTGTGTGTGAGTGTGTGTGAGTGTGTATCTGTGTTTGTGTGGCTGTGTGTGTGTGTGTCTGTGTGTGTTAGTGTGCGTGTGTGTGTGTGTTTGTCTGTGTGTGTGAGTACGTGTGAGTGTGTCTGTGTGTGAGAGTGTGTGTATGAGTGTGTGTGTCAGTGTGTGTGTGAATGTGTGTGAGTGTGTGTGTCTGTGTGTGAGTGTGTGAGAGTGTGTGTATGAGTGTGTCTGTGTGTCTGTCAGTGTGTGTCTGTGTGAGTGTGTGTGTGTCTGTGTGTGGGTGTGTGTGCATGTGTGTGTGTGAATGTATGAGTGTGTGTGAGTGTGTGTGTGAGTGTATGTGTGTCTGTGTGTATCTGTGTGTGTGTCTGTGAGTGTGTGTCATTGTGTGTTTGTGTCAGTGTGTGAGTGGGTGTGTCTATGTGTGAGTGAGTGTGTGTATGTGTGCGTGTGAGTGTGTATGTGTGTGTGTATATGAGTGTGTGTGTGAGTGTATGTGTGTGTGTGTGTGTATATCTGCGTGTGTGAGTGTTGTGTGCCTATGTGTGAGTGTGTGTGTGTCTG
>NW_028270176.1:7131789-7251789 GCF_037043375.1 Chiloscyllium plagiosum
AATTTTGGGAAGTCTGATATATTTTCTCCTTCAATCTGTTTTCTACTCAGTTGTTTTCCATTAGATAAATCTATCCAAACCTTTGATTTTCTATTACGTCACCCCCTGTTCAACGTTAGTTTACATTCCCTTCAATGATTAAACTATCGGAATATCACCATATGGCTGAATATTACTGCACAATGGTCGGTAGTATTCAAATGTTTGATCAGAAAATGCAGGAAATCTGAAATGAAACAGAGGAAAATATGTTATGAATTTCAGCAATTGAGCAGTGGTGAGTAGCAAAGAAAAACAGAATCTTATAGTTCCTCTCTCTCCAAGGCAATTCTACTGCCAATTAATATTGAAACACTAACTAATCCTCACCAGGACGTGATGGCCTGGTCTTATTATCGTGAGCATTATTAATCCAGAAACTTGCTAAATGTTTCAAGGAACCTGGGTTAAAATACCATTGCAGCAAATGGTGGAATTTGAATTCAACGAAAAGGTAAAATCTGGAATTAAGAATTGAAACCTTTGCCAATCGTCAGTGGAACAACCCATCTGGTTCACCCATGTCATTTAGGTAAAGGAATCTGCTGTCCTTACCTGGTCTGGCCTACATGGAACTGCAGACTGACAGCAATGTAACTGACTCTCAACTATCCTCTGAAATGGCCTAGCAATCCAATCGTTTCAAAGGAAACTAGGGACAGGCTGTAGTGCTAGCCAGTCAGTGACACCCACATCTCATATACTCTATTTCTGTGATTCATGCACAAGGACCCTCAGGTCCCTCTGCACCAAATCAATCTGAAGATTCTTTCTATTTCAAGAATGTTGACTGTTTAATCTTCTAACCAAATGGATCATCTCACACTTACAACATGTCCAACTTTATCTGCCAGATGTTGACCCATTCACCATTCACATCCTTCTTCAAGTAAAGGGACAAAAATTATACACTATGGTAACCAAAGTGTTTGCAGGCAGGTTAAGTTCAGATTCCAGTCCATGCTATACCATTACTTGGGTTAACAGGACAATCAGCACAAGTAATACCCACAGAATGTCATGGGAAAATGGTTAGGTTGTTTCTCATCTGGCACAGTCCAACGTTTTGCAGGTTAGGTGAATTGACCATGCTAAAATTGCCAATAGTGTTCAGGGATGTGTAGGTTAGGTACATTGGTCAGGAGAAATGTGAGTAATAGGGTAGGGGAGTGGGTGTGAGTGGGTTACTCTTTGGAGGTTTGGTGTGGTCTTTTGGGCCAAATGGCCTGTTTCCACATGGTAGGGATTTTATTGACATTTTTATTTTCCCCTTAAATAAATATTAGGTCCCACCCACACTGGAGTTCTGAGTACACATTAATTTGTAATATATGGCCTCAATGCCTGCAGTTGATGTACACGACGGCTCGAGTGGCCAATTATGTATGAACAGGCTGCTATCTTTATTAAACAGGCCCCTTCCTACCTTTTTCCAGACTGTCCATTTACCCAGCCATTCGCTGGCCCATTTTATGATTCTACAGGCCACAGTGTGAAGAGAAGGGACATCTTTTTAGAACTCAGATGAGGAGGAATTTCATCAGCCAGAGGGGGGTTAAATCTGTGGAACTGATTTCTGCAGTGATCTGTGGACGCCAAGTCATAAAGTGTATTTCAGACAGAGATAGAGAGATTCTTGATTTGTAAAGTGATCAAGGATTACGGGGGGTGGGGTGGTGTGGGGGGCGGGGGGGGAGGAGGGATAGCAGGAAAATGGGGTTGAGAAACTTATCATCTGTGATCCAATGGCACAGCAGATTCAATGGGTCAAAAGGCCTAATTCTGATCCTGTATATAATGGACTAACAATCTCATGGTTATCCATGTGACTCCTTCCCCAGTGTAACTGTGTTATACTGGATTTGTTCATTTCCTACATGGCTATTTGTCTTTCATTTCAAGCCTTTCCCTGTTTTATGATATAACCACAGGATAATCTTCTCTCACTGTATTTACAGTTCAATGTATCAGGGACCCATAAACGGGGCTCCATTCAGAGATACTTTCACAGTGTTTGTAGGAAGCCGGTAAGCTAACATTTTAAAGTGCAGTCAATGTTAATATGTCAATACACTGGGTTTTTTTTCACTTTTTGCAGGAGAGAGAAAGGATCTGAGAAAACGCAGTGTTCACGTCTTCACAACAGGAGTATGATGCTCGATGTGGGAATCGATTCATTTCCTGTTTCCAATTGGTTACAATATGTGCTTCCTGTTGCTCCCCACCAATTGTTCCACATTTGTGCCTTTTCCAAAGCTGCTCCCTCTCTTTCCTGGACATATTCAGGAGACTGTGAAGCTTTTCATTGAATTATATAGGGCAGAAGAGGCCATTGGGCCCATTGAGTCAATATCACCAACCCGTTATAAATCTACAGCAGTCCCACTTTCCAGCTGAATGGGTTTATTAATGTCCTTCCAGGAAAAGACTTTATCCTGACCAGCCTCAGTATGACTCCAAACCTTTAGCTTTGGTCTTATCTGACCCTCTGGGCAATTAGCGATGGGCAATAAATGCTGCCCCAGCCAATCATGCCCACATCCCATGAACAAGTATAAAAAACAAGACGGTGTCTGATAATGGTTCCAATTGCTATACGGTACATCCAAGTATGGAACAGCGTATACAGCATATGTCCCCCCCATCACCACCTCTTTGAAACCCCTCCGAAATAGTGAAGAACAGGGCCTCAGTCTGTCTCACTAAGGAATTTGTAAACAGTGGTGACTGATGGAGATCATATCGGCGTCAAAGTTCAACATTTGGGTGGCACGGAGACCCGGGTTCAATTCCTGCCTCGGACAACTGCTTGTGTGGAGATTGCATGTTCTCCCGTGTCTGTGTGGGTTTGCTCCGGGTGCTCTGCTTTCATCCCACAGTCCAAAAATGTGCAGGTTAGGTGAATTGGCCATGCTAAATTACCCATAGTGTTAGGTGAAAGGGTAAATGTAGGGAAATGCGCCTGGGTGGGTTGCTCTTCGGCGGGTCGGTGTGGACTTGTTGGGCCGAAGGGCCTGTTTCCACACTGTAAGTAAGCAATCTAATTACCCTCACTGTCTGTCATTGTCACATCCCACTGCCTGATGACAGAAAAATCCCACCTTTTCGTTACATTGCACATGTTGGTCTGAGCGCAGCAGGTCAGGCAGTATCCAAGGAGCAGGAGAATCGACGTTTCGGGCATAAGCCCTTCTTCAGGAATGAGGAGGGTGTGCCAAGCAGGCTAAGATAAAAGGTAGGGAGGAGGGACTTGGGGGAGGGGCGTTGGCAATGTGATAGGCGGAAGGAGGTTAAGGTGAGGGTGATAGGCCGAAAAGGGGGTGGGGGCGGAGAGGTCAGGAAGAAGATTGCAGGTCAAGAAGGCGGTGCTGAGTCTGAGGGTTGGGACTGAGAAAAGGTGGGGGAGGGGAAATGAAGAAGCTGGAGAAATCTGTATTCATCCCTTGTGGTTAGAGGGTACTTAGGCGGAAGATGAGTCGCTCTTCCTCCAGACGTCATGTTGCCATGGTCTGGTGATGGAGGAGGATTGGAGGGTTCCTAGGCGGAAGATGAGTCGCTCTGCATCATCGCCATGACCAGACCATGGTAACACGACGCCTGGAGGAAAAGCAACTCATCTTCCGCCAAGGAACCCTCCAACCACAAGGGATGAATACAGATTTCTCCAGCTTCCTCATTTCCCCTCCCCCCACCTTTTCTCAGTCCCAACCCTCAGACTCAGCACCGCCTTCTTGACCTGCAATCTTCTTCCCGACCTCTCCGCGCTCACCCACTTTTCGGCCTATCACCCTCACCTTAACCTCCTTCCGCCTATCGCATTCCCAACGCCCCTCCCCCAAGTCCCTCCTCCCTATCTTTTATCTTAGCCTGCTTGGCACACCCTCCTCTGTCCTGAAGAAGGGCTTATGCCCGAAATGTCGATTCTCCATCTCCTTTGATGCTGCCTGACCTGCTGCACTTTCCCAACAACACATTTTTCAGTTCTGATCCCCAGCATCTGCAGTCCTCACTTTCTCCATGTTGGTCTGAGCAATGAAAAGGGAGTTTAACTATAAGGCAATTCCTTATCGCAACCATTAACCAGTGATGGTTTGCGGTATAGAGGTTGAGTTCCTATCCCTGGAGCCGGGAGACCTGGGTTCAAGCTTCACATTTCCCTGAAAGTGGAATTGTACAGTGTATGGAAGTGACCCTTTGGTCCATTGAGTCTGCATGACTGAACAGCTCTGAATCTACAGCAGTCACACTGGCCCAGTGCCTTGAGTATCATACCTTTTCAAGTTCTAATCCAAGTATGAAGTTGTGAGATTTCCCATTTCAACTAACCTCCCATGTAGTACTTTCCAGACCCCCACCAGACTCTGGGTGATTTATTTTCCCTCAAAATCCCATCTAAAGTTGCTGCCCTTCACTTTAAAAAGATGTCCCCCCGTTATCAACCTGCTTTCTGTCTACGCCCCCTCATAATCTTACACACCTCCAAAAACACCCCCCTCAGCCTTCTCTGCTCCAAAGAAAACATTCTGAGCTTATCCAGCCTCACTACATCGCTGAACTGCTCTATCCCAGGCAACATCCTGGTGACTGTCCTCTGCACCCTGTCCAGTACAATCACATCCTTCCCATAGTGCGGAGACTGGAACTGCACACAGTGCTCCAACTGTGGCCTCACCAAAGTCCTGTCCAGCTCCAGCATCACCTCCTCACTCTTATAATCTGCACCTCAATGAATAAAGTGTCCCATATCCCTTCTTAACTACCCTATTAACCAGTACTGTCACCTTCAGGGATCTGTGGACAAACACCCTAAGACCCCTCTGTTCCTCTGAGCTTCCTAGTGTCCTACCAATCATTGAGTACTCCCTTGTCTTGTTCCATCTTTCAAGGGCATTACCTTCCATTTATCAGGGTAAAACTCCATCTGCCATGGATCTGGCCATATTCCTTATACCTTTCTGTAACCTAACAAATTCCTCCTCACTGTCAACTGCCCAGCCAATCTTCATATCATCCACAAACTTACCTTTCATCCAGTTATCATCCACAGTTCAGTCCATCACACAAACTTCCATCCATTGACTCCATCTATAGTTCCTGCTGCCTCAGGAAAGCAACTAACATAACAAAGACCCTTCCCACCCTGCTTACACTCTTTTCTATTCTCTCTGGTTAGGTTTGAAAGCACATCCTAACAGATTTTCAAGAACAGCTTCTTCCTCACTGCTATCAGATTTCTGAACAGACCTCTCAAATTCTAATGTTGATCTCCCTGCAACTTCGTTACAGCTGTAACACTATATTCTGCAATCTGATGTATTTGGTATAGCATAGTATGATGTGTCTGTATAGCATGCAAAACAATATTTTTGGTACATGTGACAATAATAAATCAAATACCACCCTTCCCATATTCCCATCTGCATCATTTATGAAATATCATCAAGTTTTTCAACTAAATGTCGGTTAAGGATGATTTAGAGCAGACAATTCAATCTTGTGATCTACGAACGACAGATCTCTCCTGTCTGATCTTACATTGCTGATTGCTTCTGCAGCTTGTTATGAAACAGTGCAATTTCAGGGCAGTTCCATAGACACACACCATGAGCAGAGGGGACTAAGAACCTGTCTTCATCACTTGTAGTTCAGAACATGGATTAGATTAGATTAGATTACTTACAGTAATCTAATTAATTACAGTATGTATATTACTTACAGGAGGGGGCCCAATCCTGGATTCACTTGGTCCAAACCACCGGGAGACTCTTCAGCAGCTTTCTGGAATTGAGCACTAATTTCTAGAGGACTGTGAAAAAGCTGTGGATGTCTTGACAGCAGGAAATAACTTTCAGATCTATTATTTTATAAGATAGTGCTGGTGGATAGATATAAACAAATCCTGTCAGTATAATTCACCTTCTTATAAACTGTATTGTTAAGTTACTGTTTTAAGATCATTAGGTTGAGGTAAAGTCACCTTAGCCCGAGAGAGCTGTAGGGCTGCTGTCTCATTAGACAGACAGAGAGAGAGAGAGAGCCAACTGATGGTGGTTTGACCTGAGAGTCACCATGCATCAGGAGAGGGGAGAGGCGAGGAAGGTTTGATTCTCATGGTAACATCAGCTGGTGTGGGGATCAGTTAGTTCAGGAGGCGGCATGGCTGGTCTGGGTTACAGAGTAACTCCAAACCGTGCATGGTTTATTAAAGCCATTTCCACTATAAATTTGCTGACATGAGAAAAAAGACTTCATGATATCAAAGGTGAAAAGTATTTAGAAACAGCTTATGCATGTGTTAGCAGAGCATGGGTTTTTCACAGAACAGGGCACAGGCTGATTTCTCAGGGGTTAATGAGTGGTTCAATGTCAAAATGACATCAGATCTCTTTCCCGGCCAACAAAAACATGTCGCCTCTGATGCTTTGTTCTGCTAAGGATTGGAATCACCATTTAATTGGGTTGATGGTTTAATGACTCTCCCTGGGATCAGGGATTGCTTAACAAAAGGATTAAGTCATCTGTTTATGGTTTGTTCTCCTTCCATTTTTCTGTCGTCATACTTACTGGGAGCAAAGTGGTCAGGTGTCTCTGACTGAGCTGTCCTGCTGTTTTATCATCGTACCTGGGAGATACATCCACCAAAGCTGGTTTTGTGCAGAAAACAGAGTGAACTTGGGAACATACAACATGAGCTCGGGTCTCCATCCTCCTTCCTGCCCATTGCCCAGGCACAGCCATGTACACAGGGGATGGCATTTTACACATGGGACCTTCCAACCAGAGATCAGAAATCTTCCGCTATTTCTCAGAAGTGAGCTTCGGCTAAATCCTTAATTAACCAATAATTAACGACTGCCTGCTGTCGAAAAGTGCTCAGGGTGTAAGGATTTTATATTTTAGACAGTGGATCTAATATCTATGAACATTATCTATTATTCCCATCCACCCTCCCCTGACCTGAGCAGTAAAACTACATGAAGCAATGCCTTACCCCCACATACAGCCCCATCACAGCAAACCTCCCTCATGTGCAGCCTGCTGGGATCAAACCCTCTAATAGAGAGACTGTTGTTTGTCCTTGCAGCAGTGGGGAAATGATCCCTGCTCTCATGGCTGCCCCCTGCAGCTGGCAGTCCCAATCTGCAGGGACTCGACTCACCTGTTGTCCCATTCCTCAAGGTTTGGTGTAAGGGCCAGTGAAGGGCGTTTGTGGGTTTTGCCGAATAAAGGCTTGGCTAAAGCTCCGAAAATCGATGGCCCTGATTTTCCACAATTGCAGCAAGAGCAGATTTGAGCTCTTGGATTCGATGTTTCCCTTCCTCTCTTTCCTGACAGTCATTGCTTTAATGGGGAATGTTTCTTTGGCTGGAACTTCAATCCTCCCCTGACTATCTCTTATGCCTGACAGGATCATCTTCCACTCTGTCCACTGTTCAGCAGCATGACTGGGTACACCTCGAGCTAACGGAAGGATGGAGTTGATTTAAAAGTGGAGCAGCAGGGCAGCTCAGTAGTCAGTGCTGCTGCCCTCAGAGCGCAGGGACTCGGGTTCGATTCCAGCCTCGGGTGACTGACTGTGTGGAATTTGCATGTTCTCCCCGTGTCTGTGTGGGTTTCCTGTAGCTGCTCCAGTTTCCCTCCCACAATCCAGTGATGTGCAGGTTTGGTGGGTTAGCCATGGAGAAATACAGGGATAGGTTAGGGTGTGTGTCTGGGTGGGGGCTCTTCAGAG
Source organism: Chiloscyllium plagiosum (assembly GCF_037043375.1). NCBI lineage: Eukaryota > Metazoa > Chordata > Chondrichthyes > Orectolobiformes > Hemiscylliidae > Chiloscyllium > Chiloscyllium plagiosum. The sequence continues at coordinate 7,139,561 of NW_028270176.1, forward strand.
GGATAGTCTGGAATCAATGGGCCGAATGGCCTGTATCCACACTGTAGGGATTCCATGTTTTAAATTTCTCATCACGCTCTCTGCCAAGATATTGTTGGCATCTTGGGACTGACTAAGCTTAAAATTCTAAAACCCTTTCACAAGTACTCTCAGGGCATCAACAAACTATTGTTGAATTTAACTGATTCCTGCATCTGGATCCAACTCTGGATGCTGAGTGATGAAAGGGTGGATGTGAATGTTTTGACGTGTGTAAGATCTTTGTGAACAAGGGTGGTGGGTTCAGCTGCCTTTTGTCCAGTAGGGCATGCTGCTCTCTGTAGGCCTGTCATATCCATCGTATCCAATTGTAGTGACCACTTCGGAAATCTCTTCACTTCCTGCTCATTCACAAGGATCATCTCTCAATTCAATAGATGCTAAATCTCAACATAAAACCTTTTCATCTTTTGGGGTTAGACATTGAACATTGCAGGGAACATAGAACATCAAAACGCATTATAGGTCTTTCAGCCCTCGATATTGCGCTGACCTGTGGAACCAGTCTGAAGCCTGTCTATCCTCCACTATTCCATTTTCATCCATATGTTTATCCAATGACCATTTAAATGCCCTTAAAGTTGGTGAGTCTACTCCTGTTGCAGGCAGGGTGTTCCACGCCCTTACTACTCTCTGAGTGAAGAAACTACCTCTGACATCTGTCCTATATCTATCACTCCTCGATTTAATTCTATGCCTCCTCATGCTAGCCAACACCATCCGAGGAAAAAGGCTTTCACTGTCCACCATATCAAACTCTCTGATTACCTTATATGTATCAATTAAGTCACCTCTCAACTTTCTTCTCTCAAATAAAAACAGCCTCAAGTCCCTCAGCCTTTCCTCACAAGACTTTACTTTCATACCAGGCAATATCCTAGTAAATCTCCTCTGAACCCTTTCCAAAGCTTCCAAATCCTTCCTATAATGCGGTGACCAGAACTGTACACAATACTCCAAGTGCGGCTACACCAGAGTTTTGTACAGCTGCAGAATGACATCATGGCTCTGAAACTGAGACCCTCTACCAATAACACAAAATACACCTTCTTAACAACCCTATCAACCTCGTGGTAACTTTAGGGATCTATGTACATGGACACCAAGATCTCTCTGCTCATTTACATTACCAAGAATCTTACCGTTAGCTCAGTACTCTGCATCCTTGTTGCTTCTTTCAAAATGAATCACCTCACACTTTTCCACATTAAACTCCATTTGACAATTCTCAGCCCAGCTCCGCAACTTATCTATGTCCCCCTGCAAACTGTAATATCTTCAGCACTATCCAAAACTCCACCGACCTCAGTGTCATCCACAAATTTGCTAAGCCACCCTTCTATGCCCTCATCTAGGACATTTATAAAAATGACAAGCAGCTGTGGCCCCAAAACAGATCCTTACAGTACCCCACTAGTAACTAAACTCCAGGACGAATATTTCCCATCAACCAACGCCTTCTTTCAGCTAGCCAATTTCTGATCCAAAACGCTGAATCACCTCAATCCCATGCCCCCCTATTTTGTGCAATAGCCTACCATGGGGAACCTTAACAAACACCTTACTGAAATCCAAATACACCACATCAACCACTTTACCCTCATCCACCTGTTTGGTCACTATCTCAAAGAACTCAATATAGTTTGTGAGGTATTAACAAAATCATGTTGACTATCCTTAATCAACTTATTCCTCTCTAGATGATTATAAATCCTATCTCTTATAACCTTTTCCAACATCTTACCCACAACTGAAGTAAGGCTCACTGGTTTATAATCTACTCCCCTTCTTGAACAAGGTGACAACATTTGCTATCCTCCAGTCCTCAGGCACTATTCCTGTCGACAATGACGACATAAAAATCAAAGCCAAAGGCTCTGCAATCTCCTCCTTATCTTCCCAGAGAACATGAGGATAAATCCCATCCGGCCCAGGGGACTTATCTAGTTTCATATTTTCCAGAATTGCACACCTCCTCCTTGTGAACCTCAATCCCATCTGGATTAGAGTGGTGTTGGAAAAGCACAGCAGGTCAGGCAGCATCCGAGGAGCAGGAAAATCGATGTTTCAGGCAAAAGTCCTTCATCAGGAATAGAGGCAGGGTGCCTGCAGAGTGGAGAGATAAATAAGAGGGGGTTGGGGGTGGGGGTGGGGAGAAAGTAGCATAGAGTATTATAGGTGAATGGGGGTGGGTATGGAGGTGATAGGTCAGAGAGGAGGGTGGAGGAAGATAGCAAAGAGTACAATGGGTGAATGGAGGTGGGGATGAAGGTGATAGGTCAGAGAGGAGAGTGGAGTGGATAGGTGGGAAGGAAGATTGGCAGGTGGGACAGGTCATGAGGACGGTGCTCAGCTGGAAGGTTGGAGCTGGGGTGAGGTGGGGGGAAGGGAAATGAGGAAACTGGGGAAGTCCACATTGATGCCCTGGGGTTGAAGTGTTCTAGGGCGGAAGATGAGGCGTTCTTCCTCCAGGCATCTGGTGGTGAGGGAGCGGCGATGGAGGAGGCCCAGGACCTGCATGTCCTCAGCCGAGTGGGTGGGGGCGTTGAAATGTTGGGCCACAGGGCGGTGGGGTTGATTGGTGTGGGTGTCCCAGAGATGTTCCCTAAAGTGCTCTGCTAGGAGGCGTCCAGTGTCCCCAGTGTAGAGAAGACCGCATCGGGAGCAATGGATACAATAAATGATATTGGTGGATGTGCAGATAAAACTTTGATGGATGTGGAAGGCTCCTTTGGGGTCTTGGATGGAGGTGAGGGAGGAGGTGTGGGTGCAGATTTTGCAATTCCTGCGGTGGCAGGGGAAGGTGCCAGGATGGGAGGGTAGGTTGCTGGGGGAGGTGTAGACCTGACCAGGTAGTCATGGAGGGAATGGTCTTTGCGGAAGGTGGAAAGGGGTGGGGAGGGAAATATATCCCTGGTGGTGGGGTCCGTTTGGATGTGGTGGAAATGTCGTCGGATGATGTGGTTTATGTGAAGGTTGTTAGGGTGGAAGGTGAGGACCAGGGGGGTTCTATCCTTGTTACGGTTGGAGGGGTGGGGTCTGAGGGCGGAGGTGCGGGATGTGGAGGAGATGCATGGGGGGGCATCTTTAACCATGTAGCTGAAAATGTGTTGCTGGAAAAGCGCAGCAGGTCAGGCAGCATCCAGGGAACAGGAGAATCGACGTTTCAGGCATAAGCCCTTCTTCAGGAATGAGGAAAGTTTGTCCAGCAGGCTAAGATAAAAGGTAGGGAGGAGGGACTTGGGGGAGGGGTGTCGGAAATGTGATAGGTGGAAAGAGGTCAAGGTGAGGATGATAGGTCAGACTGGGGTGGGGGCGGAGAGGTCAGGAAGAAGATTGCAGGTTAGGAAGGCGGTGCTGAATTCGATAGATTTGACTGAGACAAGGTGGGGGGAGGGGAAATGAGGAAACTGGTGAAATCCGAGTTCATCCCTTGTGGTTGGAGGGTTCGTAGGCGGAAGATGAGGCGCTCTTCCTCCAACCGTCGTGTTGTTGTGGTCTGGCGATGGAGGAGTTCAAAGACCTGCATATCCTTGCTGGAGTGGGAGGGGGAGTTGAAGTGTTGAGCCACAGGGTGGTTGGGTTGGTTGGTCCGGGTGTCCCAGAGGTGTTCTCTGAAACGCTCCGCAAGTAGGCGTTTTTAACCATGTAGGAAGGGAAATTGCGGTCTCTAAAGAAGGAGGCCATCTGGTGCGTTCTGTGGTGGAACTGATCCTCCTGGGAGCAGATACGGCGGAGGCGGAGGAATTAGGAATATGGGATGGCATTTTTGCCGGAGGTAGGGTGGGAAGAGATGTAATCCAGGTAGCTGTGGGAGTCGGTGGGTTTGTTAAAAACGTCAGTGTCAAGTCGGTCATCATTAATGGAGATGGAGAGGTCCAAGAAGGGGAGGGGAGTGTCATAGATGGTCCAGGTAAATTTAAGGTCAGGGTGGAATGTGTTGGTGAAGTTGATGCACTGCTCAACCTCCTCGCGGGAGCACGAGGTGGTGCCGATGCAATCATCAATGTAGCGGAGGAAGAGGTGGGGAGTGGTGCTGGTGTAATTATGGAAGATCAACTGTTCTACGTAGCAATCAAAGAGACAGGCATAGCTGGGGCCCATACGTGTGCCCATGGCTACCCCTTCGGTCTGGAGGAAGTGGGAGGATTTGAAGGAGAAATTGTTAAGGGTAAGGACCAGTTCAACCAAACGAATGAGTGTGTCGGTGGAAGGTTACTGTTGGGGACGTAGGGAAAGGAAGAAACGGAGGGCCCTGGTCATGGCGGATGGAGGTGTAGAGGGACTGGATATCCAAGGTGAAAGTGAGGCGTTGGAGGTCGGGGAAAAGGTAGTCTTGGAGGAGGTGGAGGGCGTGTGTGGTTGTTTCGAATGTATGTAGGGACTACCTGGACTAGGGGGGATAGGACAGTGTCAGGGTAGGTGGAAATCAACTCGGTAAAAATCAACCAGGCATCCTGCAGCACTCTGCCTCTATTCCTGATGAAGGGCTTTTGCCCAAAACGTCGATTTCCCTGCTCCTCGGATGCTGCCTGAACTGCTGTGCTTTTCTAGCACCACTCTAATCTAGAAATAAGGTAGGTGGAGATGAGTTTGGTGGGGCAGGAGCAAGCTGAGACAATAGGTCGGCCAGGGTGGTCAGGTTTGTGGATCTTGGGAAGGAGGTTGAATCGGGCAGTGCGGGGTTCCCGGACAATGAGGTTGGAAGCTATGGGTGGGAGATCTCCTGAGAAGTCTAGTAGCCTGTACCTCAATATTCTCTTTGACAACATTGTACTTTTCCAGTGTGAATACAGACAAAAAATGTTCATTCAGCACTTCCCCATCTCCTTGGACTCCACACACAGCTTCCCACTACTGTCCTTGATTGTCCCTAATCTTACTCCAGTCATTTATTTATTCCTGATGTACCTCGAGAAAGTCTCTATAATCTGGACATTTTGCAAGATGTCACCATTTATTTCCCCACAGTCTATATCTTCCATATCCTTTGCCACAGTAAATACTGATGCAAAATATTCATTTAGTATCTCCCCCATTTTCTGTGGCTCCACACAAAGGCTGCCTTGCTGATCTTTGAGGGGCCCTATTCTCTCCTTAGTTACCCTTTTGTCCTTAATATATTTGTAAAAACCCTTTGGATTCTCCTTAATTTTATTTGCCAAAGCTATCTCATGTCCCCGTTTTGCCCTCCTGATTTCCCTCTTAAGTATACTCCTACATCCTTCATACTCTTCTAAGGATTCACTCAATCTACCCTGTCTATACCTGACATATGCTTCCTTCTTTTTCTTAACCAAACCCTCAATTTCTTTAGTCATCCAGCATTCCCTATACCTACTACGGAAACATGGCTCAGGGATGGGCAGGACTGGCAGCTTAATGTTCCAGGATATAAATGCTACAGGAAGGATAGAAAGGGAGGCAAGAGAGGAGGGGGAGTGACATTTTTGATAAGGGATAGCATTACAGCTGTTCTGAGGGAGGATATTCCCGGAAATACATCCAGGGAAGTTATTTGGGTGGAACTGAGAAATAAGAAAGGGATGATCACCTTATTGGGATTGTATTATAGACCCCCAATAGTCAGAGGGAAATTGAGAAACAAACTTGTAAGGAGATCTCAGCTATCCGTAAGAATAATAGGGTGGTTATGGTAGGGGATTTTAACTTTCCAAACATAGACTGGGACTGCCATAGTGTTAAGGGCCTAAATGGAGATGAATTTATTCAGTGTGTCCAGAAAATTTTCTGATTCAGTATGTGAATGTACCTACTAGAGAAGGTGCAAAACTTGACCTACTCTTGGGAAATAAGGCAGGGCAGGTGACTGAGGTGTCAGTGGGGAAGCACTTTGGGGCCAGCGACCATAATTCTATTGGATTTAAAATAATGATGGAAAAGGATAGACCAGATCGAAAAGTTGAAGTTCTAAATTGGAGAAAGGCTAATTTTGACGGTATTAGGCAAGAACTTTCAAAAGTTGATTGGGGGCAGATGTTTGCAGGTAAAGGGACGGCTGGAAAATGGGAAGCCTTCAGAAATGAGATAACGAGAATCCAGAGAAAGTATATTCCTGTCAGGGTGAAAGGAAAGGCTGGTAGATATAGGGAATGCTGGATGATTAAGAAATTGAGGGTTTGGTTAAGAAAAAGAAGAAAGCATATGTCAGGTATAGACAGGACAGATCGAGTGAATCCTTAGAAGAGTATAAAGGCAGTAGGAGTATACTTAAAAGGGGAATCAGGAGGGCAAAAAGAGTACATGAGATAGCTTTGGCAAATGGAGTTAAGGAGAATCCAAAAGGTTTTAACAAATACATTAAGGATGAAAGAGTAACAAGGGAGAGAATAGGCCCCCTCAAAGATCAGCAAGGCACCTTTGTATAGAGCCAGAGGCGATGCAGAGATACTAAACGAGTATTGTGCATCAATGTTTACTGTGGAAAAGGACATGGAAGATATAGAATGTAGGGAAATAGATGGTGACATCTTGAAAAATGTCCATATTACAGAGGAGGAAGTGCGCATAAAATGGATAAATCCTTGGAGTGCAAGACCTGATCAGGTGTACCCTGGAACTCTGTGGGAAGTTAGGTAAGTGATTGCTGGGCCCCTTCCTGATCATCGATAGTCACAGGTGAGGTGCCGGAAGACTGGAGGTTGGCAAACGTGGTGCCACGATTGAAGAAAGGTGGTAAGGACAAGCAATTGACCAGTGAGTCTGACGTAGATGGTGGGCAAGTTGTTGGAGGGAATCCTGAGGGACAGGATGTACATATATTTGGAAAGGCAAGGACTGATTAGGGATAGTCAACATGGCTTTGAACATGGGAAATTATGTCTCACAAACTTGATTGAGTTTTTTGAAGAAGTAACAAAGAAGATTGATGAGGGCAGAGCAGTAGATGTGATCTTTATGGACTTCAGTAAGGCGTTCGACAAGGTTCCCCATGGGAGACTGATTAGCAAGGTTAGATCTCATGGAATCCAGGGAGAACTAGCCATTCGGATACAGAACTGGCTCAAAGGTAAAAGACAGAGGGTGGTGGTGGAGGTTTCAGACTGGAGGCCTGTGACCAGTGGAGTGCCACAAGGATCGGTACTGGGTCCTCTACGTTTTACATAAATGATTTGGATGCGAGCATAAGAGGTACAGTTAGTAAGTTTGCAGATGACACCAAAATTGGAGGTGTAATGGACAGCAAAGAGGGTTACCTCAGATTACAACAGGATCTGGACCAGATGGGCCAATGGGCTGAGAAGTGGCAGATGGAGTTTAATTCAGATAAATGTGAGGTGCTGCATTTTGGGGAAGCAAATCTTAGCAGGACTTATACACTTAATGGTAAGGTCCAAGGGAGTGTTGCTGAACAAAGAGACCTTGGAGTGCAGGTTCATAGCTCCTTGAAAGTGGAGTCACAGGTAGATAGGATAGTCAGTGTTTTGAGTACAGGAGTTGGGAAGTCATGTTGCGGCTGTACAGGACATTGGTTAGGCCACTTTTGGACTAGATTGGGTTGGGATATCTGGTCGGCATGGACAGGTTGGACTGAAGGGTCTGTTTCCATGCTGTACATTTATATGACTCTATGACTCTATCTGCCAAATACTTGTCATGTCCCCTCCTGGCTCTTCTTAGCGCTCTCTTTAGATCTTTCCTGTTTAACTTGTAAATCTCAAGTGCACTAATTGAGCCTTCACATCTCATCCTAACACACACCTTCTTCTTCCTCTTGACAAGAGCTTCAACTTCTTTAGTAAACCACAGCTCATTTGCTCACAACTTCCTCCCTGCCTGACAGGTACATACTTATCAAGGACACACAGTAGCTGTTATTTGAATAAGCTCCACATTTCAAATGTGTCCATGCCCTGCAGTTTTCTTCCCCATCCAATGCATCTTAAATTTTGCCTAATTGCATCATATTTGCCTTTCCCCCAGCAATATCTCTTGCCTTGTCTTTCCATTGCTAAAGTGAACATAACCAAATTGTGGTTACTATCACCAAAGAGCTCACCTACCTCCGAATCTACCATCTGGCTGGGTCCATTACCCATTGCCAAATCCAATGTGGTCTTGCCCCTTGTTGGCTGGTCTACATACTGTGTCAGGAAACCCTCCTGCACACATTGGACAAAAACGGATCCATCTAAAGTACTGGAACTATAGTATTTCCAGTTAATACAGACAGGGAGTATCCAACTCCCTATTTAATACATGGTCCTGCAGGCCATCATTTGTGTGTTCAATAACAAGACCAACTGAAATGTTTACCTGCAGCTATTCAAGGGCAGAGCTGTCAGCTGGACAGCTGCCCCGGTACCATCCTGAATAGCTCCTTCTCTTGTTTGACTCAAATCCGTGCTGTCTCCTGAACACATCTCATAATCATTCTATAACTGATCTACCAATGATAGTGTTTCCCCAAATTGCCCATAGTGTTCAGGCATGTGTAGGTTAGGTACATTACTCAGGGGAAGTATAGAGTAATAGAGTAGGAGAATGGATCTGGGTGGGATACTCTTTGGAGGGTCAGTGTGGACTAGTTGGGCCAAATGGTCTGTTTCTACATTATAGGGATTCTATGATTGTATGAAATTCCTCTAACTTGAGTAACTGAAGTCTAGACAATGATTAATCTGCATCTCTGAAAGCTCTTTGTAATTGACTGTCTTAATGCTCCTCTGCTGTCACACAGCTCCTGTTTGAGGGTTTTATGTGTCGAGTTTTTTTCAAATGAGTTCCTGGCTGAACTATTGTACCATTTATGAACATCTGGATAGGAATAATGTGATCAAGGATAGTCAGCATGGTTTTGTGAAGGGCAGGTCGTGCCTCGCAAACCTTATTGAATTCTTTGAGAAGGTGACTAAGGAGGTGGACGAGGGGAAAGCGGTAGATGTGGTGTATATGGATTTTAGTAAGGCGTTTGATAAGGTTTCCCATGGTAGGCTACTTCAAAAAATACGGGAGTATGGCATTGAGGGTGAGTTGGAGGTTTGGATTAGGAATTGGCTGGCTGGAAGAAGTCAGAGGGTAATAGTTGATGGTAAAGGTTCATCTTGGAGTGCCGTTACTAGAGGTGTTCCGCAAGGATCTGTTTTGGGACCATTGCTGTTTGTGATTTTTATAAATGACCTGGAGGAGGGGCTAGAAGGTTGGGTGAGCAAGTTTGCGGATGATATGAAAGTCGGAGGAGTTGTTGACAGTGAGGAAGGATGTGGCAGGTTACAGCGGGATATAGATAAGCTGGAGAACTGGGCAGAAAGATGGCAAATGGAGTTCAATGTAGCTAAGTGTGAGGTGATTCACTTTGGTAAAAGTAACAGAAAGATGGGGTACTGGGCTAATGGTCGGATACTTGGTAGTGTGGATGAGCAGAGGGATCTTGGTGTCCATGTACACAGATCTTTGAAAGTTGCCACCCAGGTAAATAATGCGGTGAAGAAAGCATATGGCGTACTGGCTTTTATTGGTAGAGGAATTGAGTTCCGGAGTCCTGAGATCATGTTGCAGTTGTATAAGACTCTGGTGCGGCCGCACCTGGAGTATTGTGTGCAGTTTTGGTCGCCATACTATAGGAAGGGTGTGGACGCACTGGAACGGGTGCAGAGGAGGTTTACCAGGATGTTGCCTGGTATGGTAGGAAGATCATATGAGGAAAGGCTGAGGCACTTGGGGTTGTTTTCATTGGAGAAAAGAAGGTTTAGGGGTGACTTGATAGAGGTGTACAAGATGATTGGGGTTTAGATAGGGTTGACCGTGAGAACCTTTTTCCACGTATGGAGTCAGCTATTACGAGGGGGCATAGCTTTAAATTAAGGGGTGGTAGGTATAGGACAGATGTTAGGGGTAGGTTCTTTACTCAGCGAGTCGTGAGTTCATGGAATGCCCTGCCAGTAGCAGTGGTGGACTCTCCCTCTTTATGGGCATTTAAGCGGGCATTGGATAGGCATATGGAGGATAGTGGGCTAGTGTAGGTTAGGTGGGCTTGGATCAGCGCAACCTCGAGGGCCAAAGGGCCTGTACTGCGCTGTATTCTTCTATGTTCTATGTTCTGTGTACACAACCTAAAACAGCTCTGCATACAGATTGGCACTGTGCAGTCTTGTACTATGAGGCTTATAGCTCCTTGAAAGTGGAGTCACAGGTAGATAGGATAGTGAAGAAGGCGTTTGGTATGCTTTCCTTTATTGGTCAGAGTATTGAGTATAGGAGTTGGGAGGTCATGTTGTAGAGGACAGGACACTGGTTAGGCCACTGTTGAAATATTTTGTGCAATTTTGGTCTCCTTCCTATCGGAAAGATGTTGTGAAACTTGAAAGGGTTCAGAAAAGATTTACAAGGATGTTGCCAGGGTTGGAGGATCTGAGCTACAGGGAGAGGCTGAACAGGCTGGGGCTGTTTTCCCTGCAGCGTCGGAGGCTGAGGGGTGACCTTATAGAGGTTTACAAAATTATGAGGGGCATGGATAGGATAAATAGGCAAAATCTTTTCCCTGTGTCGGGGAGTGCAGAACTAGAGGGCATAGGTTTAGGGTGAGAGGGGAAAGATATAAAAGAGACCTAAGGGGCAGCTTTTTCACGCATGGAATGAGCTGCCAGAGGAAGTGGTGGAGGCTGGTACAATTAGCACTGCTGCCTCACAGCGCCAGAGACCCGGGTTCAATTCCCGCCTCAGGCGACTGACTGTGTGGAGTTTGCACATTCTCCCCGTGTCTGCGTGGGTTTCCTCCGGGTGCTCCGGTTTCCTCCCACAGTCCAAAGATGTGCAGGTCAGGTGAATTGGCCATGCTAAATTGCCCGTAGTGTTAAGTAAGGGGTAAATGTATGGGTGGGTTGCGCTTCGGCGGGGCGGTGTGGACTTGTTGGGCCGAAGGGCCTGTTTCCACACTGTAAGTAATCTAATCTAATCTAATCTAATCTAATCTAATCTAATCTAATCTAATTGCAACATTTAAAAGGCATTTGGATGGGTATATGAATAGGAAGGGTTTGGTGGGATATGGGCTGGGTGCTGGCAGGTGGGATTAGATTGGGTTGGGATATCTAGTCGGCATGGACGGGTTGGGCCGAAGCATCTGTTTCCATGCTGTACATCTCTATGACTCAATGACTCTATGACAGCTGTCTGTTCTGTGGCTAACTCAATAATACAGATCCATTTATTTAATGCACTAAACATCTGATTATTCTGCTGTAATTGTTTTAGAAATACTTCTGCATTTTCCATGATCTTCGCAACCTCATCTGCTTTCCAAGTGTTGTGGTTTGCTTCATGAACCGACAGAAACATCTCTTTGGTGGAAACACCTCACTGGTGGGTTTGGGATTGTTAGAGCAGTGTTCACTTACATTTCTACATTTCATCATTGCTTTATCTTTATTTAATCATGAAATGACAGTTTCCCAACTGATACAATATTACGTAGCTACCATTTATCTATCACATGATCATCAATGTTTATGTCACTTGTACAATGGTATTCATTGTGCTTACCTATGACTTATTTATGTGCATGCTCACTGACGCTTTACACTGAAACTGATCATTAGCAGTTCTCCAAACTTTCTTCATCACTGTCTTTATATTTTCACAAGTAATAGAGGTGGCACAGTGGTTAGCACTGCTGCCTCACAGCACCAGAGACCGGGGTTCAATTCCTGCCTCAGGTGACTGACTGTGTGGAGTTTGCACATTTTCCCCACGTCTGCGTGGGTTTCCTGCAGGTGTTCTGGTTTCCTCCCACAGTCCAAAAATGTGCAGGTTAGGTGAATTGGCCATGCTAAATTGCCAGTAGTGCAAGGTGAAGGGATAAATGTAGGGGAATGGGTCTGAGTGGTTTGCGCATCAGCGGGTCAGTGTGGACTTGTTGGGCCGAAATGCCTGTTTCCACACTGTAAGTAATCTAAAAAAAATCTAATTACTATCCAATAAACAGGCTCGCAGTCACATTTTTGCTAAAGCATTTTGTTTTAGTTCTGTTAGTGCCATACGGCAAAATATTTGAGGAAATGATGAGTATGTCAGAGTCATACAGATATTCTCTACAAATCTGGGTTTGCTGATAAGTCTTACACTGAGCTATATTTTTCACAGATATAATCTGCGTGGGCAATACCATAAAACAGATGTCAGTTGTTTCTGTGCTGCAGTACTCTGCACCCAGTGTATATTACACAGGGGAATGACATGAATGGAAAGTTATTACAAAATTAATTTAGTTTGATTGCCTAGATACATGTAGCTTTTTGTGAAATGGCAATAATTTAACAATGAGTTCACAAGAGTATTTAACTGGTGTCTTCAGCTGCTCTCTGAATTTATTCTGGGTGATGACATAAATACATGTGTTGGTGCAGGTACTGAGAAGCTGAAGCATATTGGCGATGGATTCTAGGTAATAAAGGGGATCTGTGACAGAGTAAGAATATGCCTTTACAATTCGCTGATAAATATAAAATACAAGCTGAGTCACCCATAACGTTATAAAGCTGCCAGATATACTGAAGAGTAATATGATGGATTTCCTTCGCATCTCCATTTCTGGATCCTTGCCATTCTCTCCTTCGAGGTGACCCCGGAGTGGCCTGCGGACTTTACTTGCTGCTAAAATACATCTGACAGTCAGAAGATTGAGAAGCAACAACAGGGAGAATGGTGCAAAAGCAATTAAAATCATATAAACTATGACAAAACCCACCCATGCAGTTGAAGTAATGAAGTTAGCTTTTGTAATACAATACCAGGGAATATTATCAATCATGTACAAAGGTTCATGCCTGAAGTACCAGGCGACAGATATCAAACTACCCAAAACAGTCACTATCCTTATTACAACAGCTGCCATTTTCTTTGTACAATACTTCACTTTCAATTTATCGCAACATATGGCCACAAACCGATCAAAGGTGAAAGCAACTGTGAGCCAAACTGAAATCTCTGTTGATGTGAAAACCAGGGTGTAAATAAAACTATACACAAGCGTAATGAACAGGAATGAGCCATGGAAATACATCTGACCAATCCTGTAGAATATTGGTTCAGCAATAACAACCAGGAGATCAGCTGCTGCCATTGCAACCAAGTAGCAAGAAATACATTTGGAGAGGCCACAATTTCCTCGGGACAGAATAATAATCACCAACAAATTAGCTTGAGGAGAGAAAAAGGAAAGCAAATTTTAAAAAATTTTCCAGACAACACCTCAGCCAATAGTTTTTCAGAGGATCTAGAATGCCATTTCTTATCTACTGGGTACACTAAGCATTCAAAATTGATTTTTCTACATAGAACACACGCTCAGGTATTATATTTAAGATAATTATCATCGACAATGTGGAAATCAAAGAGTTATTTGAGCAAAATGTTCATGTGTTTCACTGAAATATCTTACTCTCAGGGATTGCTGAGAACTCTGGAACTTTTGTTATATTTAATATTTCCATAAATCATTGCATTAACGGAAATAATTGAAAGATTCAGGCAGTATTCCTCTCCAGGCAGGGTCACACAATGATAGGAAGCTCTTCTTTTTGAACTCCATTTACAGTGTGAGAAGGTAGGACTGTACAATAAATGATCATTAGGGTATCTCTATGATATTTGATCTACCAATAAATGAAACAGTGCATAATTCTAAAAGACACACTTGAAAGTGAGGTAACTAAAGACTTAAAAATGTTCAGTTTCAAGGCCTGTTAACAAACGTTATCCTCAGTGAGATGGAGATGAAGGTTTGGAAAAGACAGTAGACAATTCCATTCACTGATCAATGTGTGACGTTACTCTAGGTTATGAAGATAACATTTCAGAACAGAAGGTCCTTATAAATACATCTGTATACCGGTTCAAATGGGCAATGTTCCTCACCAAGTACGTTATGGTATCTCACTCCAACACAAAGCTACCTCAATAATTGGCAGTGAAGCCATAATTTGTGAATCAAGCTTTGAAACAGCTCAGCTTCACTGGATGAAGCTCTTTCAGAACATAATGAATTTGATGCATTTTCTGAGCTAACCTCATCTCAGTACAATAAATAGAGGGAATATTCCAGGAAGTTTACCAAAGTTGGATACAAAAGGTTTATCATTCATTCATTTCATGATCGCAATACAATAACAAAGTTTTGTCATTTTAATACACCACAAGGTAGACCGGAAGTTAAGGCCATGCAAAACTCATATGGAGTAACAGAAGTACGACCAGAGTAACATAAATAACACCGATTCGCAGCAATAATAAATGAGATAGTGGCTCACCAGTAACTCCAAACACTGCAAGAATTGGATAGTAAACATGTTCTATCCGAACCATTATTGAATATTCATATCCCATTTCTGTGTTCAGAAGTGATTCCTGTTTGTCCGGAAACAACAGCTCCTGAAAACGCTCTGGGCTGAGACCTCCCAATGAGTCCTCATTATTACAGTGAGCAAATCTCCACTGGGACCCTTCTCCACCTGACTACTGTTATCAAATACTGTCATTTGAAAAATCAAACTAGATCATTAGTATTGAATTATTTCAAATGATATTTTGGATAACTGATAAAAGACGTTAAAGTGCAAGACATTGTCTGAAACAGAAAACAGTGTGACGGGCTTCCTTTTCTTACAGTTTATTTTCAACTTGTTCACTCATGCCGAAATTTTCACTGACTTATACCAATTTCTGTGCAAATCACACTGAATCCAAGGCCACAGGTAGACAGGTTTTATGTTGCTCATGAAGCCTTGCAGTTACAATCCACATTATTAAAGAGTGTAGCTAAAGATCAATATTGGATGAGTGGCAGAAATTATTTTGATTGTATTTACAGGAAAGAATGTCAAATAATAATGAGGAACATGAGGAACCTATTCGCACTTTAAGCCTGCTCTGTCATTCAATGTGATCACGGTTTATCTTCTATCTGAACTCAACCTTTCTGCAATGCAGCTCCCATCCCTGAGGACACAGTTACCACACACATACACAAAGCCGAATTAAATCAGCCTCCTTACCCTTAGATTCATGACAAAATAAAATGAAAACTTTCATTAACCTTAAAAATTAACCCCAAAGGTTCCTAATCAGAATTTTGAATATCCAGTCCAAAACTTTGTGAATACACCAGATATGTTGCTGAAACAGAAGACTTAAGCCCAACAATCTTTCACCTTCGACCCAATTCTCACACAGAAGACATATAGACAAGCACAGTTAAGGGATTTTGTTTTAGAAAAAGAGAAAGGCACATCGGACTATCTCTTAAACAAGGAACAAATTGCTGGAGAAACCCAGCAGGGAAGAAACAAAGTTAATGTTTCAAGTTTGGTGTCTCTTCATCAGAATGGGATTGTCAATTCACGAGTTTTCTGGAAGCATCGATCAATGCCACCTTTTCCAGTTCTTTTGGGTTTGTTTGTTTCTTTTGTTTCTTTTCTCTGAATTTCCAAGAGCCAATTATTGGATGTTCGGGAGGGATCTCTCACAGCTTCATACTGGAGCAGCAGCAGCTCCTTCCTCCCTTAGAAATCCCAGACCAAAACAATTGAAAATAAATCCCTCTCATTCCTCTGTTTGATCATTCTGTTTTCTTCCCGGACTTGCTGGCATCAATTCCCAGGGACTTACCTTATTAATGTCCAAGCACCTGCTCTCTGGTTCAGCCCACTGCCATTCCAAAGGCAAAGAGTCTACAAGAATCAACCTGCAATTACATTTCAGGCCTGGTTTCTTTTTAGGAGTAGGAGAATCGACGTTTCGGGCATGAGCTCTTCTTCAGGAAGAAGGGCTCATGCCTGAAACGTCGATTCTCCTGCTCCTTGGATGCTGCCTGACCTGCTGCGCTTTTCCAGCAACACATTTTCAGCTCTGATCTCCAGCATCTGCAGACCTCACTTTCTCCTGGTTTCTTTTTAACAAAGCTGTTACTCACAGTGCAAAGGTCACCTTCCAGCTCTCAACTCATAGTTCACAACTCCAAACCAAATATTAATAAAAATAAAATAATGAAAAACCAGTGGGATTCTGACAGCAAAGTTTATCACTTTGTCCCTTTCAATATTATGTTGACCCCTGCCCTTTTATGTATCAAATTTCAGACAAACACGGTCCTTTAATTGAAGGGAATTAGATTCACATCAATTCCACCGACCAATCCCTCATTCTGAGACTGTAATGACTTACTGCTGAATGACATCTCCTACCCTGCCTCCCCCAGACAGACAAAACATCCTGGTGGCATCAACTCTAATAATATATTTAATTTGATAAGATTAATTTATAAGGCAATGCATTATTTCAAATCACAGGTCATATAATCTATTCACTGATACCCATGTATTCATTCCACAAGGAGTGTTTAATCCTGACCCCATTACAAACTTGAACTAGCACAGTAGAGCACAGGAACAGGCCATTCAGCCCACAATGTGTATGCCAATCATGATGTCATTTTGAACTGATCCCATCTGCCTGCACATGTTCTGTATTCTTGATTCCCTGCCTGATCATGTCTCTGCCTAAGTGCCAGATGTAAAAGAGACCTAAGAGGCAACTTTTTCACACAGAATGAGCTGCCAGAGGATATGGTGAAGGCTGGTAAAATTGCAACATTTAAGAGGCATTTGGATGGGTATATGAATAGGAAGGGTTTGGAGGGATATGGACCAGGTGCTGGCAGGTGGGACTAGATTGGTTTGGGATATCAGGTCGTATGGACGGGTTGGACCGAAGGGTCTGTTTCCATGCTGTACATCTCTATGACTCTATGCCTGTATATCTGTTTCTACCATTTCATCTGATAATGCATTACAGACACCTACCAACCTCTTATCTCCAACAGGGACAATATGGGAGAAGAGGAAACCAATTTTGCTTACAGACCATTTTGTTAACTGAAGCCATGTTGTCCCGAGCTAAAAGAGAGCCTACCCACAATGCCATTGATACCTCAAAATAGCTATACCTAGGAACTGACTGTGAACAAGCAATTACACGTTATGTTATCGAAACAACCCGCTGATGGGATTCTCCCACTCACAATGACACTGAACCTCTAGAAGCCCTGGGGGCTCTCTCTCTCCATCGGAGCCCAAGCCAACATATCACACCCCACAGACAAGGTGTCACCAAATTACTCAATATGGATAACCTCAAACCTATAAGCCTTGATGGACAGGGTGCTACCAATTATTTCTTCAATGTTCTTAGATGAGTTAACCTGAAGAAGGGCTTATGCCCGAAACGTCGATTCTCCTGTTCCTTGGATGTTGCCTGACCTGCTGCGCTTTTCCAGCAACACATTTTCAGCTTAGATGAGTTAACCTCCTTTTACCATTGTTTAGCTGCTCTGCACTGTCAGACCCAAGGTATTATTTGCCCTCTTTCAATAGCATTAACCTATCAATTGTAATTGGAACTGTATTGTCTTATAATCAACTATCAATCTCTTGTGACCCTTTATAAACTGCATATGCCTGTACCTGGGTGAAGAGGCTATGACCCATCTGTGCAGAGCAACTATTCTGTATATGAGTGGTCCTTAACCTCTTCCCAAGGTATGGTGAAATAAACAAGCATGTCAATTTCACAAAGTATGAGCTTTATTTGACATTGGACAATTCTCCGACAGACAAACTAACTGGGTTACAGAAATGAGATGAGATTGACAGTCCTTGACATTAAGGCTGCATTTGACCATGTTTGTCATGATGTAGCCCAAGCAAAACTGGAATCAATGGGAATTAGGGAGAACTCTTGGCTCGATTGAGTCAAATGTGACACTAAGGAATCTATCTGTAGTTGTTGGAGGTTTATCATCTCTGCTTGAGGATGTCTCTGCAGGAATTCCCCAGCAGAGTGTTCCAGGAGTAAACATCTTCAACTGCTCCATCAATGAACCACACCATTATCACAAGGTCAGAGGTTGGGATGTTTACAGATGGTTGCACAATATTCAGCCCCATTCCTGACTCCAACAGCACTCCAGAAGCTTGACACCATGTGGGACAAAGCACCATGGTTGGAAAATCCACAAACATTCCGACCCTGTGTGACTGTCTCTGTGGAGTTTGCATATTCTCCCCTTGTCTGCATTCATGTCTTCCCACAAAGATGTGCAGGTTAGGTGGTTTGGCCAAGCTAAATAGCCCATTGTGTCTGGGTGGGTTGATATTTGTAAATGCAGGATTACCAGGTTAGGGGATGAGTTTGTGTCTGAATGGGATGTCGTTTAGAGGGTCAGGGAGCTCCCTCATATGGCAGCAGTGTGCACCATCTACTCGACACATTGTCCAAATTCGCCAATCCTCCTTAGACAGCACCTCCCATTTCCACTTAAAGTGAGAAGCACAAGATAGTTTGGAACACCAGCATCTCCCAGATCCCCTCCAATCCACTGACCACACTCCCATGGAAATATGTCACCCTTCTGGGATGTTGGGTTGAAACTTTAGAATTCCCTACCTACTGGAATCTTGGATCTACCTACAACACATGCACTGCCCTGGTTTATGCAGGACGGTCAGTGCCAATGCCTGAAGACAAATAGACATGATCAATAAAAACTCACCCAGCCAGGAGGGTGCCTATCTCCTGATTGAATTAAGGAATGTCCTTTTTTTTTGCTTTTCCTGTTTTATACTGAAGCCAGAGCATTAAAGAAAATCCCCATCCCAATCGCCCTGGACTAGGCAGGGACATTGAAGTAATAGGCTTTGGGGAGTCAGGAGGTGAGTCACTTGCTGCAGTATTCCTCACCTCTGACTGCACTTGGTGCCACTGTCCAGGTAAGTCCAGTTGAGTATCTGCTCAGTTGTAACCCCTAGGATGTTGATAGTGGAAGATTCAGTGATGGTAAGACCATTGACTGTCATGGAACGGTAGGTAGATTGTTTCTTATTGGATGGTTAATCATTTTTGATAGAATTTACAAGTCATGGTTTTTTAATGTTTGCAAATTTAGAAATAACCCACTGATCAGCATTGTTTCTCACGATGCTAATTCCACTCTTGAGTGACTGGCTTTGTGCAGTTTGCACATTCTCCCTGCGTCTGCATGTGTTTCTTTCCCACAGTCCAAAGATGTGCAGGTTAGATGGAATGACCATGCTCAATAGCCCATTGGGTCAGGGGATGTGCAGATTCAGTGGATTAACAATTGTAAATGTAGGGTTACAGGGATAGGGCATGAAGCTGTGTTTGGGTGGGATGCTGTTCAGAGGATCAGTGCATATTCAATAACTGAATGGCCTCTTTCCTCACTGTAGGGATTTTAGGACTGAATGTAGTAGCTGCCCTGGTCAGAAAAGTTCTTGGGTTTAGAAAGAGCACGTTTTTGTTGTTGTCTTTTTTTTAGATTAGATTTCCTACAGTGTGGCCCTTCAGCCCAACTATCCACACCGACCCTCCGAAGGGCAAAGCACGCAGACCCATTCCCCTACATTTACCCCTGACTAATACACTTACCACAACGGGCAATTCAGAGTGGCCAATTCACTTAACCTGCACATCCTTTGGACTGTGGGAGGAAACCGGAGCGCCCGGAGAAAACCCACGCAAACACGGGGAGAATGTGCAAATTCCACACAGATAGTTGCCCAAGTCAGGAATTGAACCCAGGTCCCTGGCACTGTGAGGCAGCAGTGCTAACCACTGAACCCCGTGCTGCCCCGTCTTGTAGATAATGTGTATGTAGCTGCCCATCATCGTTGGTGGTGAGGGGGTGAATGTTTGTGGAAAATAGGTTGCTCGTTGCTTTGTCATGTATGGGATTAAGCTTCTTGAATGTTGTAGCTGCACTCATCCAGTTCAGTGGACAGTAGGCAATCCCGCTTTTGCCATGATGTAATGAGCCTTCTCAGGCAGGCTCCATTGAACACCATCTCGGTAGGTTCATGGAAGCCCTGATGGTGTATTGTGGAGGGCCAGATACACCAGCCACCCCACACTGATATCAACAAGTGAGAATGGATTGAGATTTCATTTTGTTATAAAGAGAGAATCAAAGAAACATGAAAACAAGAAGCTGAATGGCCCAGGCTCACTGGGACAGTTTCCAGAACAAACACCATCTTTTTCTCATCTTTCTATATTGCAATCTACAATTCTTTCTTAACAGTCACATCCTGACAATTGAATCTGAAAGGTGGCCCCAGCCTCTCCTCGATTGCTGGTGGTGGAACGAGGGTGTCCAGATAATGTGACTGATCATGGATATACATCGAAGTCCTGAAAGTGTGATATCGGAAGCGTGCCAGTGGGACTGCGAATAGGCATCGCCAACAAATACCAAATCAGATTTGATCATACAGGGATTCTCCAATAACGTCTTTTGAGAGAATAATTTTAATCTGAGACCTTGTTCCTCACATATATTCCATCCTGGAAAAAAGCACAGGAATAGGCCTGCACCAACACATGATACCTTTCTCAACCAGAAATATTTTCCCTTGATATGGTCCGTATCTCTCTATTGGCTCCATCCCTCTCTGGGTGACAGGTCTCTTAGCTGTGACTGACCTAACTCTGACACTTCAGCTCTCAGTCCCTCTCTCTCTCCCCCCTCCCCCCCCACAATAACAACAGCCCTCCCATCCTCACCTACCATGGCCTTGAATATCAGATAGCCCTCCCTGAGTCACCATCCATCATATCCTTCTCCTTTGTGAATGCAACATGTTCATTACGGACCTTACCCACTTCCTCTGGCTCCACACATAAATAACCCTCTGTCCTTGAGGGGACCTATCTTTTCCTGAGCTACTCTTTTGCTCCTTATACATGGGCTTTCCTAAATATTGTTTGGCAGAGACATTTCATGGCCACTTTAAACCATCCTATTTTCTTGTTTGAGTTTTTTCCTGGGACCTTGTATTCTTCAAGGGTTCTGTTGGTCTTCTGTCTCCTAAATCTTTCGCTTTTGAATAAACTCTCAATTTCTCTTGTCATCCTTTTCGCCCTTATCCATCATTTTCACAGGATCATACTGGTCATGAACACAAATCAACTGGATTAAAGAGATTCCTGTATGCCAGATGTAAAGTTACACTCAACCAGTGCCCCCAGTCTACGTTCTCCAGTTCCTGCCTAATGCTGTAGTTGTTACCTTTCTCACAATTTAGTACTTTCACCCAAGGAGCGATCTTATCTTTATCCATCAGTGACTTAAAACGTACTGAATTATAGTCACTGTTCTCAAGGTGTTCCCCGCTGAAACTTCAATAATCCCAATACCAGGCAAAGTTTCGTCTCTTCCCTCAATAAAGTATTTATGTATTGTTTCACGTATTGTCCATCCAGAACATACCTTACAAATCTGCCACGCCTCAGCCCTTCACTCAGCCCCTGACAGGGAAGTTAAAATCACGCACCAGAACAACAGTCTTTTTTTCACATTTTACATCATCTGTCCACATATCCTTTCCTCAGTCACCTCCTGGCTGTTGACAGGGCTGGAGTAGAATGAAGTCAACATGATTGTATCCTTCCCTCCCTGAGCTCGAACCATATGGCTTTGTGGGTGAGCCTTCCAAGGGTCTTGCCTCAGTAAAGTTCTGATATTCTCCATTATCAGGAACACAGTTCCCCCATCTGTTAACATCCCGATCTCGCTTGAAACCATCAAAATCTTGGAATGGTAAGATGCCAGTGTTGCCCCTCTTACAATAAAGTCTCTGTCGTAGCTACAGCATCATAGTTTAACATATGAATCCAAACTCTAAACTCATTTGCTTTACCTGCCATCCCCTTCACATTCAAACAAATACAGCCCAGACCAGCAATCCTGATATATTCAGTTCTCTCCATGTCTGTTCTTCCACTGAACCTTATTGGCCTTAATCTCTGCCTCATCCAGAGTCATTTCATTCACTGACCGACTGCTCTCATTCCTGACCCCCTGCCACATCAGGTTAAACTCTGCTGAGTAACACTGGACACCCTCCCTGTCAGTATATTGGTGCCCCTCCAGTTTAGATGTAACCTTTCCTTCTTGTACAGGGCCCACTAGCCCAGGAGACATTCCAAAGATCCATGTACCTCTATTACCAGTTCCTTAGGCACTAATTTTACTGCACTATTCCTCATCTCAGTGGCTCATGGCACAGGAAGTAATCCCAAATCCTGCTTTTCAACTTCCTACCTACCTTCCTGAACACCCTTTACAGAACCTGATCTCTCGTTCTGCCGATGGTGTCAGTACCAACATAGACTGCAACCTCTAGCTGCTCACCCTCCACCTTCAGAATATCCTGTTCCTGCTCAGAGACGTCCTTGACCTTGGCAACAGGAAGGCAGCACATCAGTCAGGAGCCCTGCTTACAGCTCAGAAATACCTGTCTGGGCCTGATTATACAGTCTGGTACCAATACCTACACATCGACCCTCCCTGCTGTACAACAGACCCGGTCATGCTGTCATTACATTGGCTGCTGCTGCTTTCCACTGAGAAGCCATTCCCAGCCTCCCCCACTCCCCTCTCCCCCCCAAACTGTATCCATATCAGTGTACCTGTTAATGCAGAGGAGAGCTGCATCTAGACTGTCCCCATCAAACATTCCCAGGACAGGGAGAGGATGGGGTTAATAAGAGATTAAAGCTCTCTCTACAATGTTACCATCAAACTCTCCCAGGCAAGGTGTTAGATGCTGAGTAAAACTCTGTTTATGTGGTCAAGCGTGTGGTGCTGGAAAAGCACAGCAATTCAGGCAGCATCCGAGGAGCAGGAGAATCAACATTTCAGACGTAAGCCCTTCGTATTAAGCAAGAACTTTCAAATGTTGATTGGGGGCAAATGTTCATAAGTCAAGGGATGGTTGGACAATGGGAAGCCTTCAGAAATGAGTTAACGAGAGTCCTGTCAGGGTGAAAGGAAAGGCTGGTAGATATAGGGAATGCTGAATGACTAAAGAAATTGAGGGTTTGGTTAAGAAAAAGAAGGAAGCATATGTCAGGTCTAGACAGGATAGATCAAGTGAATCCTTAGAAGAGTATAAAGGCAGTAGGAATATACTTAAGAGGGAAATCAGGAGGGCAAAAAGGGGACATGAGATAGCTTTGGCAAATAGAGTCAAAGACAATCCAAAGGGTTTTCAAAAATGTATTAAAGACAAAAGGGTAACTCGGGAGAGAATAGGACCCCTCAAAGATCAGCAAGGTGGCTTTTGTGTGGAGCCACAGGAGATCTGGACATACTAAACAAGTATTTTGCATTACTGTGGAAAAAGACAGGGAAGGTATAGAATGTAGGGAAATAGACAGTGACATCTTGAAAAATGTCCATATTACAGAGGAGGAAGTGTTGGATGTCTTAAAATACATAAAAGTGGATAAAGCACCAGGACCTGATCAGGTGTACCCTAGAACTCTGTGGGAAGCTAGGGAAGTGATTGCTGGGCCTCTTACTGAGATATTTGTATCATCGATAGTCACAGGTGAGGTGCCGGAGATTGTCTTATGTGGTGCCACTATTTAAGAAGGGTGGTAAGGACAAGCCAGGGAATTGTAGACCAGTGAGCCTGACCTCAGTGGTGGGCAGGTTGTTGGAGGGAATCCTGAGGGACAGGATGTGCGTGTACTTGGAAAGGCAAGGACTGATTAGGGATAGTCAACATCGCTTTGTGCGTGGGAAATTGTGTTTCCCTTAACTGAGTTTTTGATGTAACAAAGAGGATTGATGAGGGCGTTCAGAAGGTGTTCAACAAGGTTCCTCATGGGAGACTGGTTAGCAAGATTAGATCACATGGAATACAGGGAGAACTAGCTATTTGGATACAGAACTGGCTCAAAGGTAGAAGACAGAGGGTGGTGGGGGAGGGTTGTTTTTCACACTGGAGACCTGTGATTAGTGGTGTGCCACAAGGATTGGTGCTGGGTCCACTACTTTTCATCATTTATATAAATGATTTGGATGGGAGCATAAGAGGTATAGTTAGTAAGTTTGCAGATGACACCAAAATTGGAGGTATAGCGGACAGCAAAGAAGGTTACCTCGGATTACAATGGGATCTTGATCAGATGGGCCAATTGGCTGAGGAGTGGCAGATGTAGTTTAACATTGGTAAATGCGAGGTGCTGCATTTTGGGAAAGCAAATCTTAGCAGAACTTACACACTTAATAGTAAGGTCCGAGGGAGTGTTGCTGAATAAAGAGGCCTTGGAGTGCAGGTTCATTGCTCCTTGAAAGTAGATAGTACAGTGAAGAAGGCATTTGGTATGCTTTCTTTTATTGGTCAGAGTATTGAGTACAGGAGTTGGGAGGTCATGTTGCGGCTGTACAGGACATTGGTTAGGCCACTTTTGGAATATTGCATGCAATTCTGGCTTCCTTCCTGTCAGAAGGATGTTGAAAGGGTTCAGAAAAGATTTACAAGGATGTTGACAGGGTTGGAGGATTTGAGCTATAGGGAGCGGTTGAACAGGCTTGGGCTGTATTCCCTGGAGTGTTGGAGGCTGGAGTGACCTTACAGCGGTTTATGTAATCAGGACAGGCATGGATAGGTTAAATAGACAAGGTCCTTTTCTCTGGGATGGGGGAGTCCAGAACTAGAGGGCATAGGTTTAAGGTGAAAGGGGAACGATATAAAAGAGACCTAAGGGGCAACTTTTTCACGCAGAGGCTGATACGTGTACGGAATGAGCTGGCAGAGGAAGTGGTGGAGGCTGGTACAATTGCGGCATTTAAAAGGCATCTGGGTGGGTATATGAATAGGAAGGGTTTGGAGGGATATGGGCCGGGTGCTAGCAGGTTGGGTTGGGTTATCTGGTCGGCATGGACGAGTTGGATTGAAGGGTCTGTTTCCCTGCTGTACATCTAGTTCTGGACTCCCCAACCCCAGGGAAAAGACTTTGCCTATTTATCCTATCCATGCCCCTCATAATTTTGTAAACATCTATAAGGCCATCCCTCAGCCTCCGACACTCCAGGGAAAACAGCCCCAGCCTGTTCAGCCTCTCCCTGTAGCTCAGATCCTCCAACCCTGGCAACATCCTTGTAAATCTTTTCTGAATCCTTTCAAGTTTCACAACATCTTTCCGATAGAAAGGAGGCCAGAATTGCACGCAATATTCTAACAGTGGCCTAACCAATGTCCTGTACAGCCGCAACATGACCTCCCAACTCCTGTACTCAATACTCTGACCAATAAAGGAAAGCATACCAAACGCCTTCTTCACTATCCTATCTACTGCGACTCCACTTTCAAGGAGTTATGAACCTGCACTCCAAGGTCTCTTTGTTCAGCAACACACCCTAGGAACTTACCATTAAATGGAGAAGTCCTGCTAAGATTTGCTTTCCCAAAATGCAGCACCTCGCATTTATCTGAATTAAACTCCATCTGCCACTTCTCAGCCCATTGGCCCATCTGGTCCAGATCCTGTTGCAATCTGAGGTAACCCTCTTCACTACACCTCCAATTTTGGTGTCATCTGCAAACTTACTAGCTGTACCTCTTATGCTCGCATCCAAATCATTTATGTAAATGACAAAAAGTAGAGGCGACTCTCTGTGTGGAGTTTGCACATTCTCCCCGTGTCTGCGTGGGTTTCCTCCGGGAGCTCCGGTTTCCTCCCACAGTCCAAAAATGTGCAGGTTAGGGTGAATTGGCCACGCTAAATTGCCCGTAGTGTTAGGTGAAGGGGTAAATGTAGGAGAATGGGTCTGGGTGGGTTACGCTTCGGCGGGTCGGTGTGGACTTGTTGGGCCGAAGGGCCTGTTTCCACATTGTAAGTAATCTAATCTAATCTAGAGGACCCAGCACCGATCCTTGTGGCAGTCCACTGGTCACAGGCCTCCAGTCTGAAAAACAACCCTCCACCACCACACTCTGTCTTCTACCTTTGAGCCAGTTCTATATCCAAATAGCTAGTTCTGACAGAGACCCTGTAGACACTATGTACACCTAATAGGCCACATGTACACTCTGTCAGGACTCTATCGACCTAGTGTACACACTGTTGACACCCTGAAATAAGCACTGTGTTCTTCCCCAGTTCAGAACTCTGTTGGTCAGGCCTCTGCTTTCTACCAGGAGCCTGTGATAAGAACATAAGAATTAGGAGCAGTGTTGGCCCATTCAACCCATTGAACCTTCTCCATCATTCAATAAGATCATGGTTGATCTTTTCATGAACACAGCTCCACCTATCTGCCCTCCACCATAGCTATTAAGTCTAGTACTGTGCAAAAATCTATCTATTTTGCCTAAACAAGATAGCCTTAACTGATTCACTGGGCAGGGAATTGCATTCACTCTTAACCCTTGGGGTGAAAGAGTTCCTCCTCAACTCAGTCCTAAATTTGCTGCACCTAATTTTGAGGCTATGCCCCCTAGTTCTAGCTTCACCAGTCAGCGGAAATAACCTCCTGCTTCTAACGTATCTACTCCCTTTTTGATATGACATGTTCCTCATTCTTCTAAATTCCAATGAGTATAGTCCCAGTTTACTCAATCTCTCCCCACGAGTCAACAGTCAATTCCGAAATCAACCTAGCGAATCTCCTGTGCATCCCCTCCAGTGCCAGTACATCCTTTCCCAAGTAAGGAGACCAAGTAAGGTGTGGTCTCACTAGCACCCTATACAGTTGCAACATAACCTCCCTACTTTTAAACTCCATCCTCTTGCAATGAAAGGTAATATTTCATTTTCCTTCTTAATTATCTGTTGCACCTGCAAACCAGCTTTTTGTGTTTCTTGCACAGCTTGCTGCAATTTTTCACCATTTAAATAACCTACTTTGTGGTTATTCCTATCAAAATGGATGACCTCACATTTACCAACATTGTATTCCATCTGTCACTTGACCTATGTGATTAGGGGTTTAGATAGGGTTGACCATGAACCTTTTTCCACGTATGGAGTCAGCTATTACGAGGGGGCACAGCTTTAAATTAAGGGGTGGTAGGTATAGGGGTAGATTCTTTACTCAGCAAGTTGTGAGTTCATGGAATGCCCTGCCAGTAGCAATGGTGGACTCTCCCTCTTTATGGGAATTTAAGGTCTTTGGATAGGCATATGGAGGATAGTGGGCTAGTGTAGGTTAGGTGGGCTTGGATCGGCACAACATCGAGGGCCAAAGGGCCTGTACTACGCTGTATTCTTCTATGTTCTATGTTCTATCTACCTCCCTCTCCCACCTTCCCTGGAAGTTACCCATCTCCCTGACTGTATCTGTTGCTTATCTCCCTTCCTGAAACTGCCAGCCATCATACCCCTAGCTCATGTAAATTCCTCATTGCCTCAAACCACGATCCAATTATTGTGATCCAATAGGATTTGCAACAAGACACACCTCCCGCAGACATAATCATCAGTAACATGGAAACTATCCCTATTCCCCATATCCAACAGGAAGAGCACATCACCCTACTAAAGGTCATCTTTACACCTTAACAATCGACAGACGCAGGAAGTAACACAGTCTTGCTGCTTTAAAACCACTGCTCCAGCCTAACTTCATATCTATGGTTCATATTTTAAAAGTTTAATCAAGAGACAGATCTCAATAAAAACACAAAATCAATTAAAAAAAACTCACTACTGTAAATTTATTTTTTAAAAAAATCAATGTGGATTCACCGCCCGATCACGGGGCCGTGAGGGTTCACCGCCCGGTCAGGGGGCCGTGTGGGTTCACCGCCCGGTCAGGGGGCCGTGTGGGTCCACCGCCCGGTCAGGGGGCCGTGTGGGTCCACCGCCCAGTCAGGGGGCCATGTGGGTTCACCACCCGGTCACGGGGCCGTGTGGGTTCACCGCCCGGTCAGGGGGCCGTGTGGATTCACCGCCCGGTCAGGGGGCCGTGAGGGTTCACCGCTCGGTCAGGGGGCCGTGAGGGTTCACCGCCCGGTCACGGGGCCGTGTGGGTTCACCGCCCGGTCAGGGGGCCGTGTGGGTCCACCGCCCAGTCAGGGGGCCATGTGGGTTCACCACCCGGTCACGGGGCCGTGTGGGTCCACCGCCCGGTCAGGGGGCCGTGTGGGTCCACCGCCCAGTCAGGGGGCCATGTGGGTTCACCACCCGGTCACGGGGCCGTGTGGGTTCACCGCCCGGTCAGGGGGCCGTGTGGGTTCACCGCTCGGTCAGGGGGCCGTGAGGGTTCACCGCTCGGTCAGGGGGCCGTGAGGGTTCACCGCCCGGTCACGGGGCCGTGTGGGTTCACCGCTCGGTCAGGGGGCCGTGAGGGTTCACCGCTCGGTCACGGGGCCGTGAGGGTTCACCGCCCGGTCACGGGGCCGTGAGGGTTCACCGCTCGGTCACGGGGCCGTGTGGGTTCGCCGCCCGGTCAGGGGGCCGTGAGGGTTCACCGCTCGGTCACGGGGCCATGAGGGTTCACCGCCCGGTAACGGGGCCGTGTGGGTTCACCGCCCGGTCAGGGGGCCGTGTGGGTCCACCGCCCAGTCAGGGGGCCATGTGGGTTCACCACCCGGTCACGGGGCCGTGAGGGTTCACCGCTCGGTCAGGGGGCCGTGAGGGTTCACCGCTCGGTCACGGGGCCGTGAGGGTTCACCGCCCGGTCACGGGGCCGTGAGGGTTCACCGCTCGGTCACGGGGCCGTGTGGGTTCACCGCCCGGTCAGGGGGCCGTGTGGGTCCACCGCCCAGTCAGGGGGCCATGTGGGTTCACCACCCGGTCACGGGGCCGTGAGGGTTCACCGCTCGGTCACGGGGCCATGAGGGTTCACCGCCCGGTCACATGGAGCTCTGCCGTCTTTTGTGGTCTCCATGAAGCTTTGTTGGGTCATGCTTGGCATGTGGAAGCATTGCCTTTGTTTTCATTTTTGCTGTCGCGGTCTTTGTGAGCATTAATCAGATGATTTTATGAAGAGTGCCGGCTCAGTTTCGAGCTGTGGCAATCTCTGCGAGTGGGCTGGGGGGGAATACCCACTCCCTCAGACAGTCGAGTAATCGCCTGGAGATAGATAGAGACCCCCTTGCAAATAGACAGTCACTTTCACTGACCAGAGTGTGTCCGAAGGGAGGGAGGGAGATGAAAATTAGCTGGTGGCAGTTGTGGGAGGCATTGGGAGGTTTCCTTCAGCGATTGTCCCCTGTTATCATAGAGAGGATCAGAATTTATCTGTGACCTGTGCATTGCCAGCACCTTTACCCAACCTCACCCCATCCCATCGTCTAAACCCTATCTCACGGAGACTAGAACAGTCCCTCCTCCCTACCTTTTATCTTAGCCTGCTGGACAAACTTTCCTCATTCCTGAAGAAGGGCTTATGCCCGAAACGTCGATTCTCCTGTCCCCTGGATGCTGCCTGACCTGCTGCGCTTTTCCAGCAACACATTTTCATCCCTGTCTCACGGAGATTAGAACATCCCGATTACAAAGAGGGCTCTCTACAGAAGAGAGAGGTTTGCTGACAATGAATGTGTTCCCTCCATTTCTGCACTGACCTCCACCCTCCCTTTCCCAGGTTGGAGGTTGGTGTTGTATAATTCCAGAGATTAGACCATCCCAGGGACGGGGAAGAGCACTGGGAATGTGTGTGGTCAGCCTCGGTGCTTCTCCCTAATGGGGCTGACCATCAGTGGAGGAAGTGGGTGTGGGAATGGGCTGAGAGTACGCTCCAATTTACAGGCGGGTGGGTACAGGGATTGCCTCTGTTGGACCCCATCTTGCATCCTCTCCCTCTCCTTTTCTCCATCAGTGTGGCACTCAGACAAAAACAGAGAAACCGTGAGACAGTGTTATGAAGTTGAAGGTATGTACTGTACCTTTAAGAGAGACAGAATGCTGTTATGAATTGAGAGCTTACAAGCACTTGTGTGTATGACTAGCTAGCAGTCCCAGAGTGTACTAGAAAATTGAAAAGATGAAACATGTGAAATGGATACCTGAGTTTTGGTTCCTGTTTGAACTTAAGCAATCAATTTAAATTATGCCCCTTGATTCTAAAACCCAATCAAGCCTGAATTTATTATTTTGCTGACATCAAACCAATGAAAGGATCTGATGTTGGGGGTATAAAATGCAGAAATCTTGAAAATTGGTCAGAGAGCAGTTGCTGTCAAGAGAGAACCTCATGGAGAGCTAATTGCCCATCTAACATCTTGCTCGCAAAGAAATTAAAAAGACACTGTGGGATATAGGTAAATTACTGTTTCTTCTGCAGATCTGCAATTATAATTTCTGATACAGAGTAAATGAACTCACATCAGTGTGTAATTGTTTTAGCCAAGAGCTGAGTCAACAAGAATGGAAACTATGTAAAGGAAATATATAATTGTTTTCGTATCAGTTAAAAATGGTATGTTAGCATGAAATGTGATTGCAAAACAATGGTAGATGTATGGGCAAATAGATAAGAAGTTGTAAGGGGATGACCTCGGCTTGTATAACAGTAGGTAAAAACATCTGTTTCCCACTTGTACGGAGACACAG
This sequence comes from Chiloscyllium plagiosum, assembly GCF_037043375.1. Lineage (NCBI taxonomy): Eukaryota > Metazoa > Chordata > Chondrichthyes > Orectolobiformes > Hemiscylliidae > Chiloscyllium > Chiloscyllium plagiosum. Next base: position 7,169,984 of record NW_028270176.1, read on the forward strand.
AAACAAATCCTAATTAAAGAGGTCATAAAGATCAGAGTGGCCTCCGGAGAGGCCCAGATGGAAAGAATATGCCTAACGATGACCTGCAGTGGGATGACATCAAACGACCTTATGAGGCCAGAGATAAGCATTCTATCACGGACAAGGCCGGATAAGCAGGGGTGGTGGGATCAGTCTTAGGGAAGTGAATGATGTAAATGGCGGGGGGGAAACAATGAAGTAAGAAAAAATATGTAGGGACCCAAATTATATAAATTTCGAGTTTGTTGAATTTGGTGTGTTCTGTCCCTGCCATGGGGACATTTCACCCACTTGCATGTGTAAAATAAAGGACACTGCTGATTCAGATTTTCGTCTTGGACTGCAATTATTGAAGTGAGTGAGCTTTGTTTCTCACAACACTCTCGATCAAACATACTCACAATAAAAAGAAAGGTGATGATGCAGGGAAATCAGCAGCCAAAAGAGTGAAGACACGACAAGATAGCAACTGTGTGGTTTTGAAATTAAGTTGTAATTTTAGTGAGTGCCTTATTGAAACTGCATATTGATATCGAATTGAAGGCAGATAGCAAGCAGTTAAGAGAAAGGGGGGTTTGGTGTTGTTAGTTGTTGTTTATTGTTTACTTTGAGAGTTAAAAAATGAATTATTTTCTTTAATATATGGAATTTGGGAGTTCTATGCCACTCATATTTTAACAGATTATGAGGTGGGGTGAGCTTTTCCATGTGTTTCATTTAATTAACAGTGGAGTTCACCTCCGTGACATAAGAAAAGGCATGCACACACGGACACACACAACCCCATATCCCTGTACTCAGACACATACATGCTTATATACAAACGTATACACATGTGAGGATTCTGGGGAATCCAAGATGGAGGACAGGAAAAGTTGTGACTAAGAGCTGCTCCTTTTTTAAAAAAATGTATTTTCAGTGTTGGAGCTGATGTCCTCGAATATTTGGATCAGTGTTTTGTAAGCTGTTGCATTGTTTCGGAAGTTTTGAAAAAAAGAGATCAGAACAACAGCATTTTTTTAAAAAAGGAAGAGAGACAAAGTATGGACCACGTGAGAGAGGACAAAAACAATTCGGGGACATCCTGCACTGAGTACAGGGGTTGAGGTGTCTTGCTGTGAACACAGGAGTCGGGGATGTTTTGGTCTGAGCACAGGGGCCAGGGATATCTTGAGCTAAGTACTGGGGTCAGAACATCTTGATCTGAGCACGTCAGGAATATCTTGCTCTGAGTACGAAGATTGGTGATGTCTTGGTCTGAGCACGGGGTCAGGGACATCTTCCGCTGAGTACAGGGGTCACGGACCGCCTTGCATTGAGCTGGGGAGAGTTAAGGACGTCTAGCGTTGAGCACAGGACTCAGGGACGTCTTGGCCTCAGCATGGAAGTGAGAAACGTCTTGCGCTGAGCACGGGGTTCGGGGATGTTTAGCGCTGTGAGCACAGGGGATTGGAGAAGTGTTCAGTTGAATATAGTCGTCAGGACTTCTTGCGTTGAGCACGCGAATCGGGGACATCTTGTTGCAGCTGTACAAGACATTGGTGAGGCCACATTTGGAGTACTGCACGCAGTTCTGATCGCTCTGTTACACAAAGGACTTTATTAAACTAGAAAGAATGCAGATAAAATTCAGCAGCATGTTACCTGAACCATGGAAAGTTCATGTTACAAGGAGAGGCTGCCCGAGAGCAGAGGAGATCGAGGGGTGACCTTATAGAGGTCTATAAAATCATAGACCTCATGGTAGGGGAGTCAAAAACTAGAGGGCAGCGGTTAAAGGTGAGAGGGGAGAGATACAACAGGGTCTAGAGGGCACATTTTTCACACATAGCGGGGTGAGTCTGAAACAGGCTGCCAGAGGAAGTGATGGACGTGAATAAAATTTTGTCATTTAAGAAACATTTGGACAGGTACATGGATGGGTTAGATCTGGAGGGATATGGACCAAATGCAGACAAATGGGACGAGATGAATTGTGAATATGGGATGGCATGGGCAATTCGGCTGAAGGGTTGTCGTGAAAGCAGATGTTACAGAGACGACCAACTGCTTTCGTCAAGAGGGCAGGGTTCTGCACTGTGGGCAGGAGGAGAGAGGGATGAGGAGAATGACTTAGTGAATGTCTCAGCTTTGTCTCCAAGCAGCTAGAGTCACGGTCATCGACAGTGACTCATTTCCAATCTCAGAGCGGGTATGAATCTCAAACTGAAGGAACACAGAACTTTTTTGAAGAGGGGTTATCTGCGATGCAGAGGATAACAGAGACAGAGAGGAGAGAGGTCCTGGAGGAATTTGATGCATGATCAATATCACCAGGAGATGGGAAATACTTGACAGTTCAGTCTAACTCCTTGGGGGATATGAGGTGAGGCTGCACTATCAAACAAACACATTGGAACTTCCAACACTGTGACCGACGCCTTGCATAAGGATCATGTTTTAAGGCTTATTGAACACAGATTGTTGGTCAGGTTCAGACATATATTTAGCCCTAATTTACGTGGATGTCACCACAGAATGGTGGGGATAGTGAGGTTTGGAGATCAGAGTTAAGAGTGTGTTGCTGGAAAAGCACAGCAGGTCAGGCAGCATCCGAGGAGCAAGAAAAGCGACGTTTCGGGCAGCAGGGCTCCGGCAACACCCTCTCACCACAGAATGTGGGGATGGTGAATAGTTTCCAGAAAGTCCCTGTAGATAACAGAGATCTCCTTGCATCACTATGGAAGTCTCTTCGACTAGTTCCTCCTCCAGCAGTGATGGCTGGTATCAGCACCAGGGTCCCAAGGAGAAAAGCCACAGAGACTCAATATAAACATACAACATTATAGCGCAGTATAAGCTCTTTGGCCCTCGATGTTGTCCGGATCTGTGGATCGAATCTGAAGCCTATCTATTCTACACCATTCCATTTCCATCCACATATTATTCCAATATCCATTTAAATGACCTTAAAATTGGCGAGTCTACTATTGGTGCAGGCAGTGTGTTCCACACTGTTACAACTCTCTGAGTAAAGAAACTACCTCTGATCATCTGTCCTATATCTATCTCCCGGGAGAAAGTGAGGTCTGCAGATGCTGGAGATCAGAGCTGAAAATGTGTTGCTGAAAAAGCGCAGCAGGTCAGGCAGCATCCAGGGAACAGGAGAATCGACGTTTCGGGCATAAGCTCTTCTTCAGGAATGAGTTAAGTTTGTCCAGCAGGCTAAGATAACAAGTAGGGAGGAGGGACTTGGGGGAAGGGCGTTGGAAATGCGATAGGTGGAAAGAGGTCAAGGTGAGGGTGATAGGTCAGACTGGGGTGGGGGCGGAGAGGTCAGGAAGAAGATTGCAGGTTAGGAGGGTGGTGCTGAGTTCGATGGATTTGACTGAGACAGGGTGAGGGGAGGGGAAATGAGGAAACTGGTGAAATCCGAGTTCATCCCTTGTGGTTGGAGGGTTCCTAGGCGGAAGATGAGGCGCTCTTCCTCCAACCGTCGTGTTGTTGTGGTCTGACGATGGAGGAGTCCAAAGACCTGCATATCCTTGGTGGAGTGGGAGGGGGAATTGAAGTGTTGAGCCACAGGGTGGTTGGGTTGGTTGGTCCGGGTGTCCCAGAGGTGTTCTCTGAAACGCTCCGCAAGTAGGCGGCCTGTCTCCCCAATATAGAGGAGGCCACATCGGGTGCAGAGGATGCAATAGATAATATGTGTGGAGGTGCAGGTGAATCTGTGGCGGATATGGAAGTTTCCTTTGGGGCCTTGGAGGGAGGTGAGGGGGGAGGTGTGGGCGCAAGTCTTGCACCTCCTGCGGTTGCAGGGGAAGGTGCCAGGAGTGGAGTAGCTACACCTCCTCCCACTCTGCCCCCTGTAAAAACCCCATCCCATTCTCCCAATTCCTTCATCTCCACCGCATCTGCTCCCAGGAGGACCAGTTCCAAAGCCGTACAACCCAGATGGCCTCCTTCTTCAAGGACCGCAATTTCCCACCAGACGTAGTCGATGATGCCCTCCACCGCATCTCTTCCACTTCCCGCTCCTCCGCCCTTGACCCCCGCCCCTCCAACCGCCACCAGGACAGAACCCCACTGGTCCTCACCTACCACCCCACTAACCTCCATGTACAGCGCATCATCCGCCGTCATTTCCGCCACCTCCAAACGAACCCCACCACCAAGGATATATTTCCCTCCCCTCCCCTATCAGCATTCCGTAAAGACCACTCCCTCCGTGATTCCCTCGTCAGATCTACACCCCCCACCAACCCAACCTCCACTCCCGGCACCTTCCCCTGCAACCGCAGGAGGTGCAAGACTTGCGCCCACACCTCCCCCCTCACCTCCCTCCAAGGCCCCAAAGGAAACTTCCATATCCGCCACAAATTCACCCGCACCTCCACACACATCATCTATTGCATCCTCTGCACCCGATGTAGCCTCCTCTATATTGGGGAGACAGGCCGCCTACTTGCGGAGCGTTTCAGAGAACACCTCTGGGACACCCGGACCAACCAACCCAACCACCCTGTGGCTCAACATTTCAACTCAGCCTCCCACTCCACCAAGGATATGCAGGTCTTTGAACTCCTCCATCGCCAGACCACAACAACATGACGGTTGGAGGAAGAGCGCCTCATCTTCCGCCTAGGAACCCTCCAACCACAAGGGATGAACTCGGATTTCACCAGTTTCCTCATTTCCCCTCCCCCCACCTTGTCTCAGTCAAATCCATCGAACTCAGCACCGCCCTCCTAACCTGCAATCTTCTTCCTGACCTTTCCGCCCCCACCCCAGTCTGACCTATCACCCTCACCTTGACCTCTTTCCACCTATTGCATTTCCAACGCCCCTCCCCCAAGTCCCTCCTCCCTACCTTTTATCTTAGCCTGCTGGACACACTTTCCTTATTCCTGAAGAAGAGCTTATGCCCGAAACGTCGATTCTCCTGTTCCCTGGATGCTGCCTGACCTGCTGCGCTGTTCCAGCAACACATTTTCAGCTCTATATCTATCTCCCCTCAATTTAAAGCTATGCCCCCTCATGCTCACCATCACCATCTGAGGAAAATGACTTTCCCTGTCCACCCTGTCTCACCCTCCTGGTAATCTTATATGTCTCAATTAAGTCACTTCTCAATCTTCTCTTTAACGAGAACAGCCTCAAGTCCCTCAGCCTTTCCTTATAATACCAGGCAACATCCTAGTAAATCTCCTCGGAATCATTTCCAAAGCTGTATGCAATGCTCCAAGTGGGTGGTGACTTTCAGGGATTTATGTACATGGACAATAAGATCTCTCTGCTCATCTACACTACCAAGAATCTTACCATTAGCCCCGTATTCTTTATTCAAAGTGAATCACCTCACACTTTTCCACATTAACCTCCATTTTCCATCTCTCAGCCCAGCTCTGCAGCATATCTATGCCCTTCCGTCAGCTGCAACATCTTTCAGTACTATCTACAACTCTACTGAATAAGGCGTTCAACAAGGTTCCCCATGGGAGACTGATTAGCAAGGTTAGGTTTCATGGAATACAGGGAGAACTAGCCATTTGGATACAGAACTGGCTCAAAGGTAGAAGACAGAAAGTGGTGGTGGAGGGTTGTTTTTCAGACTGGAGGCCTATGACCAGTGGAGTGCCACAAGGATCGGTGCTGGGTCCACTACTTTTCATCATTTACATAAATGATTTGGATGCGAGCATAAGAGGTACAGTTAGTAAGTTAGCAGATGACACCAAAATTGGAGGTGTAGTGACAGCAACAGGATTACAACAAGATCTTGACCAGATGGGCCAATGGGCTGAGAAGTGGCAGATGGAGTTTAATTCAGATAAATGTGAGGTGCTGCATTTTGGGAAAGCAAGTCTTAGCAGGACTTATACACTTAATGGTAAGGTCTTAAAGAGAGACCTTGGAATGCAGGTTCATAGCTCCTTGAAAGTAGAGTCGCAGGTAGATAAGGATAGTGAAGAAGGAGTTTGGTATGCTTTCATTTATTGGTCAGAATATTGAGTACAGGAGTTGGGAGGTCATGTTGTGGCTGTACAGGATGTTGGTTAGGCACTAATTCTGGTATCCTTCCTATCAGAAAGATGTTATGAACATTGAAAGAGTTCAGAAAAGATTTGGAAGATATAGGGAGAGGTTGAATATGCACAGGCTGTTTTCCCTGGAGGAACCTTTTAGAGGTTTACAAAATTATGAGGGGCATGGACAAAGTCTTTTCCCTGGAGTTCAGGGAGTCCAGAACTAGAGGGCATAGGTTTAGGGTGAGAGGGGAAAGATATGCGGACGGTGGCGTATGTATGGAATGGGCTGCTAGAGGAAGCGATGGAGGCTGGTACAATTGCAACATTTAACACACATCTGAATGGGTATATGAACAGGAAGGGTTTGGACGGATATGGGCCGGATGCTAGCAGGTAGGACTAGATTGGGTTGGGATATCTGGTTGGCATGGACGAGTTGGACCAAAGGGTCTGTTTCCATGTTGTACATCTCTATGACTCTATGGCCTTAGTGTCATCCACAATTTACTAACCCATCCTTCTATGCTCTCATCCAGGTCATTTATAAAAATGACAAACATCAGTGGCCTCAAAACAGATCCTCGCGGTACATCACTAGTAACTGAACTCCAGGATGAACATTTCCCATCAACCACCACCATCTTCTTTCAGTGAGCCAATTTCTGATCCATACCACTAAATCACCCTCAATCCCATGCCTCCGCATTTTGTGGAACAGCTTACCATGGGGAACCCTATCAAATGCCTGACTGAAATCCATATCCACCACCTCAACCACTTTACCCTTATCCACCTGTTTGGTCACTTTCTCAAAGAACTCAATAAAGTTTGTGAGGCACAACCTACCCTTCACAAAACCATGTTCACTATCCCTAATCCATTTATTCCTCTTTCGATGATTATAAATCCTTTCTCTTATAACCCTTTCCAAGCACACTGTCGGCCCCACCTTGTGATGGTTAAAGGGACAGTTCACTCACCAAGTGAAGAGGGGGGATCTGGGAGCAAAGACGAAATTTAAAGTCCCAGCCTGTTCTTTAATAATCTCACACTCACAGCTAAAGTTCACACAGACCAGTCAGATCCATGACTGAAATGTGCCTTGACCAGGGCCACATTGATATCTTGTAGCTCCTACACCAGACACTCTCACAGGATTGCACCTTACCGTCAACATTCCAATCTCGTTCATCGCCTTCCCCTGGGGGTATCCCGTCCCACTGGTAGGACAGGCTGGCCCAGAGTGAAATGGAGTGACTCTGAAGAAGGAGTTATAAGTCGAGGTGGTGTGTATTAGGGGACACCAATGGGGTAGTTTGGCCTGGCTGATCACAATCGCATTGTACTCTTTCTAATCACACTTCTACTTCCTCATCCCAAACATTTCTATAAATGACCAACAACAGTGGACCCAGCATTGATCCTTGTGGCAGAACGCTGCTTATGCTGTTTCCAAATGCTCTGCCCCTAGATCCTTTCAAACAGACAAAAGCTAACTACCCATCCACCCCTTTGTTCACAAGGGCTGTTGGCCGTTTTCCCAATCCCCTGGGACCTTTCCCAAAATCTGAAGATCCCTTAAGAGGAAACTTTGCAAGTTGTTAGCCTCAGCATCCTCTCCTGCCGCCGAGTGAGGAAGATCCCATTCTGTGGAAGCAAGACACAGAGATGGAACGGAGGGCTGATGGTTTTATTGCTGAGTGAGGGAGGTGAGGATCATTAGGCAGACAAGAAGAAGATTGGAATGGACGCACTGAGGGGATGGGTTCCGGGAGAGAGAGAGAATTACACATCTATCCCCTCCCCCTTCACTTCCTGATTACACCACGTTAGCCCACATTTTCCTGGTTGGGATCCTGGGCGCTAAGGTCCCAATCACTTCTCCGTCAGGGATAACAGCAATTGGAATTGTCGTCGCAAAACCCACTCTCTGTTTTGTAGCCGGATGCACATGGAATCACACTGCACGTTCCACCGAGGTATTCACACTGCCACGTGCTTGTCTCTGAAATTCAGAAGCAGACAGGGTGACAAATGGTACCAGGATTCAGGGATTGTACAATTCCTTCCACACGAGTTGACCCAGGAATCCAGACCCAGGGCACAGAGTGGAAGAATACGGGTTAGGTTGTTTTGGACTGAGATGAGGAGAGAATGTTTTCATCCAGAGAATGGGGAGCCCGTGGGATTTTCTGCCACAGAAAGTAGTAGAGACCTGAATGGGAGATGTGTTCGAGAAGGAGTTGGATGTCGAGTAAGGGCTAAAGAAAAAGTGTGGGGAACTTGGGACTGAGTTGGATGGTCAACAATGACTAAACTGAATGGGGGAGCAGGCTCAAGAGGCTGATGGGCCGACTCCTGCTGGGATTGTCTCTGTTTCTGTAGGGCAGAGGAACAGCAATGGACCAGCAGGAGGCTGCTGACCACCTCTCACTCCAACTTAGAAGCAGAAAGGCTCGGTTGGTCTTCAAAAACATTGAGGGAATTGAGGTGAATATCTATCGAGGTATAGAATTTAACAGCGGTGGAGGGTGAGGCTGAAAACAGTACAAATCATTGCTTAGATGGAGTATTGTGCACTGTGCTGGAACCCACATTATTTGGAGGGATGTGATAGCACTGGGAGATGGTGCGGGGTGGGGGGGGGGGGGGCAGAGGGGGAGGAGTTTGGACAGTTTTGGGTTGTCTTCCTCCGAGCAGGAGAGTTTGAGAGGGGCCACATGATGGGGCTGTATAAAATTGAGAGAGGCACATATAGGGCAGACAGGAAGTAACTTTTCCCCATGATGGAGGGATCGATGTAGATTTGAATTAAGGGGCAGGAGTTTTTAAGGGGAATGTGAGGAAAAGCATTTTCACCCAGAGGGTGGTGGGGAATCTTGAACTGACTGCCTGTAAGGGTTGGAGAGGCACAAACCCCCATCACATTGAAGCAGGATTTAGATGTACACTCAAAGTTCCAAGGCCATGGGCCAATTACTGGGGAAATGGGATCAGAGAAATAGTCAGGTGGTTGTTTTTGACTGGCACAGTCACAATGGCCTAGAGGACCTTTGTCTGTGCTGTAGATCTCACTCTCTCTTTCTCACACACACACTCAAAACTCTCACACAATGTCTCACAAACACACTCACCTACAGACTCTCGCACACACTTTCTTTTGCTCAAGCACTGGCACAAACTCACTCTTTCTTAGTTACAAACACAACCTCATTTTCTCACAAACCGATACACACTCACATGCTCTCATTGCTATACTTTCACTCACATAGGCACACAGTAATGCACATTTACCGACACGCACTGACATACGGACACATGATGCAGACAGGCAAAAGTGAAGATTGCAGATGCTGGACATCAGAGTCAAGATCAAAGTGAAAATTAGAGTGGAACTGGAAAAGCACAGCAGGTCAGACAGCATCCAAGGAGCAGGAAAATCGACATATCGGGCAAAAGCCCTTCATCAGGAGGTCGACAGTTATGGACATACACAGAATCACACAGCATTCTCCAAACATACACACGAAACCCACATTGATCCCCATGGATCCCACAGATACAAATACACCCTTGTGTGTCTCTCTGTCTCTCTCTCTCACTCTGTCTCTCACACACACAGAAACACAGACACAGACACAGACACATATTCACACACACACATAGACACACACAGACAGCGACAGACAAAAATGCACAGACACATCAAACGACAAACTTGTACACACAAATATGATCACACACTCATTGAAACAGGCAGCAGCACAAACACATTCACAATTAGCAAGAATGACTGAGAACAGGAAATTAGAGAATCCTTACAATGTGGAAACAGACACGTCCACACCAACCCATCGAAGAGTATCCCACCTGACCCATTTCCCCTGACTAATGCACCTAATGCACTCTGGTGCTGTGAAGCAGCAGTGCTAACCACTGAGCTAGGATGCCACCCTAAACACACAGACACGTTCTCCCCTCACACACACTCCCACTCCCATTCCCACACACACTCCCACTCCCGTGCACACACACACACCCACTCCCACTCTCACACACACATAACTCCCACTCTCTCCCACTCTCTCACACACACACTCCCACTCTCACACACACACACTCCCACTCTCTCTCACTCCCACACACACACTCCCTCTCCCACTCCCACACACTCCCACTCTCTCAGACACACACACTCCCACTCTCTCTCACACACACACTCCCACTCACACACACATACTCCCACTCTCACACACACACACTCCCAATCTCTCTCACTCCCACACACACTCCCTCTCCCACTCCCACTCTCTCAGACACACACACTCCCACTCTCTCTCTCACACACACTCCCACTCTCACACACACATACTCCCACTCTCACACACACACACTCCCACTCTCTCTCACTCCCACACACACACTCCCTCTCCCACTCCCACACACTTCCACTCTCTCAGACACACACACTCCCACTCTCTCTCACACACACACTCGCACTCTCACACACACACTCCCACTCTCACACACACACACTCCCACTCCCACTCCCACACACTCCCACTCTCTCACACACACACATTCCCACTCTCACAACCACACACACTGCCACTCTCACACACACTGCAACTCTCTAACACACTCCCACTCTCTCTCACTCCCACACACACACACTCTCACATACACACACATTCCCACTCTCACACACAAATTCCCACTCTCACACACACACACACACACTCCCACTTTCATACACACACACATACCCTCCCACTCTCATACACACACCCTCCCACTCTCTCACACACAACACACTCCCACTCACACACACACACTCCCTCCGACTCTCACACGCACACACTCCCCCACTCTCACACGCACATACTCCCCCACTCCCTCGCACGCACACAATCCCCCACTCCCTCACACGCACACAATCCCCCACTCCCTTTCACACACTCCCACTCCCTCTCACACACTCCCACTCCCCACTCTCTCACACACTCACTCCCACACTCTCACACTCACACTCCCACTCTCTCACACTCACACTCCCTCACACTCACACTCCCACTCTCTCACACACACACTCCCACTCTCTCACACACACGCTCACTCCCACTCTCTCATACACATACACTCAGTCCCACTCTCTCTCACACACACTCCCACTCACTCTCTCACACACTCTCACTCTCACACACTCCCACTCTCACACACACTCCCACTCTCACACACACTCCCACTCTCACACACACTCCCACTCCCACTCTCTCTCACACACACACTCCCACTCTCTCACACACACACTCCCACTCTCTCACACACACACTCCCACTCTCTCACACGCGCACACACACTCCCACTCTCTCACACACACACTCCCACTCCCACTCCCTCACACACCCCACCCACACACACACTCCCGCTCCCTCACACACCCCCACTAACACACACACGCACACTCCCACTCTCACACACACACTCCCACTCCGACTCTCACACATACACACACTCCCTCACACGCAGACACCACCACTCACACACACTCCCACTCTCACACACACACACTCCCACTCTCTCACACACACACATACACCCACTCTCTCACACACACACTCCCACTCTCTCACACACACATTCCCACTCTCTCACACACGCACACACTCCCACTCACTCACACACACACACTCCCACTCTCTCACACACACACTCCCACTCTCTCACACACAAATACACTCCCATCTCACACAAACACACTCCAACTCTCTCTCTCACACACTCCCAATCCCTCTCTCTCACTCCCACACTCTCACATACACTCCCACTCTCTCACACACACTCCCACTCTCTCACACACACACACACACTCCCACTCTCCCACACACACACTCCCATTCTCTCACACACACACTCCCAATCCCTCTCACACACACACACTTCCACTCCCTTTCACACACACACACTCCCACTCCCTCTCACACACTCTCACTCCCTCTCTCTCACACACACTCCCACTCCCTCTCACACACTCCCACTCTCTCACTCCCACTCCCACTGTCTCACACACTCACTCCCACTCCCACTCTCTCACACTCCCACTCCCACTCTCTCACACTCACACTCCCTCACACTCACACTCCCACTCCCACTCTCTCACACACACACTCCACTCTCTCACACACACACGCTCACTCCCACTCTTTCACACACATACACTCAGTCCCACTCTCTCTCACACACACTCCCACTCCCACTCTCTCACACACTCCCACTCTCTCACACATTCCCACTCCCACTCTCTCACACACTCCCACTCTCCCACACACTCCAACTCCCACTCTCTCTCACACTCCCCCACTCTCTCACACACACACACTCCCACTCTCTCACACACACACATACACCCACTCTCTCACACACACTTCCACTCCCACTCTCTCACACACACACACACTCCCACTCTCTCACACACACATTCCCACTCTCTCTCTCACACACACACACACTTCCACTCTCTCTCACTCACACACTCCCACTCACTCACACACACACTCCCACTCTCTCACACACACGCTCACTCCCACTCTCTCATACACATACACTCAGTCCCACTCTCTCTCACACACACTCCCACTCACTCTCTCACACACTCTCACTCTCACACACTCCCACTCTCACACACACTCCCACTCTCACACACACTCCCACTCCCACTCTCTCTCACACACACACTCCCACTCTCTCACACACACACTCCCACTCTCTCACACACACACACACCCACTCTCTCACACGCGCACACACACTCCCACTCTCTCACACACACACTCCCACTCCCACTCCCTCACACACCCCACCCACACACACACTCCCGCTCCCTCACACACCCCCACTAACACACACACGCACACTCCCACTCTCACACACACACTCCCACTCCGACTCTCACACATACACACACTCCCTCACACGCAGACACCACCACTCACACACACTCCCACTCTCACACACACACCCACTCTCTCACACACACACATACACCCACTCTCTCACACACACACTCCCACTCTCTCACACACACATTCCCACTCTCTCACACACGCACACTCCCACTCACTCACACACACACACTCCCACTCTCTCACACACACACTCCCACTCTCTCACACACAAATACACTCCCATCTCACACAAACACACTCCCACTCTCTCTCTCACACACTCCCAATCCCTCTCTCTCACTCCCACACTCTCACATACACTCCCACTCTCTCACACACACACACACACACTCCCACTCTCCCACACACACACTCCCACTCTCTCACACACACACTCCCAATCCCTCTCACACACACACACTTCCACTCCCTTTCACACACACACACTCCCACTCCCTCTCACACACTCTCACTCCCTCTCTCTCACACACACTCCCACTCCCTCTCACACACTCCCACTGTCTCACACACTCACTCCCACTCCCACTCTCTCACACTCCCACTCCCACTCTCTCACACTCACACTCCCTCACACTCACACTCCCACTCCCACTCTCTCACACACACACGCTCACTCCCACTCTTTCACACACATACACTCAGTCCCACTCTCTCTCACACACACTCCCACTCCCACTCTCTCACACACTCCCACTCTCTCACACATTCCCACTCCCACTCTCTCACACACTCCCACTCTCCCACACACTCCAACTCCCACTCTCTCTCACACTCCCCCACTCTCTCACACACACACACTCCCACTCTCTCACACACACACATACACCCACTCTCTCACACACACTTCCACTCCCACTCTCTCACACACACACACACTCCCACTCTCTCACACACACATTCCCACTCTCTCTCACACACACACACACACTTCCACTCTCTCTCACTCACACACTCCCACTCTCTCACACACACACACCCACTCCCTCACACACCCCCACTCACACACACACGCACACTCCCACTCTCAAACACACATACACACACTCCCTCGCACGCAGACACCACCACTCACTCACACACTCCCACTCTCTCTCACACACACACACACTCCCACTCTCTCTCACACACACACACACTCCCACTCTCTCACACACACACTCCCACTCTCTCTCACAAACACACACTCCCACTCTCACACACACACACACTCCCACTCTCACACACACACTCCCACTCTCTCACACACACACTCCCACTCTCTCACACACTCCCACTCTCACATCCTCACACACCCCACCCACACACACACTCCCACTCCCTCACAGACCCCCACTCACACACACACGCACACTCCCACTCTCACACACACACACTCCCACTCTCACACACATACACACACTCTCACTCACTCTCTCTCACACACACACACTCCCACACTCACTCTCTCACACACACACACACGCCCACACTCACTCTCTCACACATACACACTCCTAATCTCTCTCTCACACACTCCCAAACCCTCTCTCTCACTCCCACTCCCACTCTCTCACACACACTCCCACTCTCTCAGACACACACACACACTCCCACACTCACACACATACTTCCACTGTCTCACACACACACACTCCCACTCTCTCACACACACACCCACTCCCTCTCACACACACGCACTCCCACTCCCTTTCACACACTCCCACTCCCACTCTCTCACACACACACCCACTCCCTCTCACACACTCGCACTCCCACTCCCTTTCACACACTCCCACTCCCTCTCTCTCACTCCCACTCCCCACTCTCTCACACACTCACTCCCACTCCCACACACTCACACTCCCACTCTCTCTCACACACTCCCACTCCCACTCTCTCACACACTCCCACTCTCTCACACATTCCCACTCCCACTCTCTCACACACTCCCACTCCCACTCTCGCACACACTCCCCCACTACCTCACACGCACAGACTACCCCACTCCCTTACACGCACACACTCCCGCACTCCCTCACACGCACACACTCCCCCACTCTCACACACACGCACTCCCCCAATCCCTCACACACACACACACACTCCCACACAAACTCCCACTCTCTCACACTCACACACTCCCACTCACACACACACTCCCACTCTCACACACACACACACTCCCATACCCACACTCCCACTCTCTCACACATACACTCCCACTCTCTCACACACCCACATCCACTCCCACACACACCCACACCCACTCCCACACACACACCCACTCCCACACACGCCCACACGCACACTCTCTCTCACTCACACATTCCCCGACTCACACACACTCCCACTCTCTCACACACACACACACACACTCCCACTCCCTCACACACCCCCACTCACACACATACACACACACACACACTCCCACTCTCTCACACACACAGACTCCCACTCTCACACACAAACACACTCCCACTCTCTCTCACACACCCCCACTCTCTCACACACACCCCCACTCTCTCACACACACTTCCACTCCCACTCCCTCTCTCTCACACACACAGTCCCACTCCCTCTCTCTCACTCCCACTCTCTCACACACACACTCCCACTCTCTCACACGCACACTCCCAATCTCTCACACGCACACTCCCACTCTCTCACACGCACACTCCCACACATACTCCCACACTCATACACATACTCCCACACTCTCACAAACACACACACTCCCACACTCACACACACACTCCCACTCCCTCACACACCCCCACTCACACACACACACTGCCTCGCACACAGACACCACCACTCACTCGCACACTCCCACTCCCTCTCACACACACACTCCCACTCTCTCTCACACACACACACTCCCACTCTCTAACACACTCCCACTCCCTCACACACACACACACACACTCCCACTCTCTCACACACACACACACACACTCCCACTCTCTCACACACACTCCCACTCTCTCACACACTCCCACTCCCTCTCACACACACACACCCACTCTCTCACACACACACCCACACTCCCACTCTCTCACACACACTTCCACTCCCACTCTCTCACATACACACACACCCACTCCCACTCTCTCACAAACACACTCCCACTCTCTCGCACACTCCCACTCTCACATCCTCACACACCCCACCCACACACACACTCCCACTCCCTCACAGACCCCCACTCACACACACACGCACACTCCCACTCTCACACACACACACTCCCACTCTCACACACATACACACACTCTCACTCTCTCTCTCACACACTCCCACTCTCTCTCACACACTCCCAATCCCTCTCTCTCACACACACACCCGCTCTTTCATACTCATTTTCCCAATCTCTCACACACATACTCCCACACTCACACACATATTCCCACTCTCACACACACACACTCTCCTACACTCACACACACGCACTCCCACTCCCTCTCACACAAACACACTCCCACTCCCTTTCACACACACACTCCCACTCCCTCTCACACACTCCCACTCCCTCTCACACACTCCCACTCCCTCTCTCTCACACACTCCCACTCCCTCACACACTCCCACTCCCACTCTCTCACACACTCACTCCCACTCCCACACTCACACTCACACTCCCACTCCTACTCTCTCACACACACACTCCCACTCTCTCACACACACTCACTCCCACTCTCTCACACACACACTCACTCCCACTCTCTCACACACACACTCACTCCCACTCTCACACACACACACTCAGTCCCACTCTCTCACACAGACACACTCAGTCCCACTCTCTCACACAGACACACTCAGTCCCACTCTCTCTCTCACACGCTCCCACTCTCTCACACATTCCCACTCCGACTCTCTCATACACTCCCACTCTCCCACACACTCCAACTCCCACTCTCTCTCACACACACACTCCCCCACTCTCACACACACACACACACACTCCCACTCTCTCACACACACTCCCACTCTCACACACACACTCCCACTCCCACTCTCTCACATACACACACACCCACTCCCACTCCCACTCTCTCACACACACACTGCCACTCTCTCACACACACACTCCCACTCTCTCACAGACCCCCACTCACACACACACGCACACTCCCTCTCTCACACACACACCCACTCTCTCACACACACACACACTCCCACTCTCTCACACACACTTCCACTCCCACTCTCTCACATACACACACACCCACTCCCACTCTCTCACACACACACTCCCACTCTCTCGCACACTCCCACTCTCTCACACACTCCCACTCTCACATCCTCACACACCCCACCCACACACACACTCTCACTCCCTCACAGACCCCCACTCACACACACACGCACACTCCCACTCTCACACACACACACTCCCACTCTCACACACATACACACACTCTCACTCTCTCTCACACACTCCCACTCTCTCACACACTCCCAGTCCCTCACTCTCACACACACACCCGCTCTTTCATACTCATTTTCCCAATCTCTCACACACATACTCTCACACTCACACACATATACCCACTCTCTCACACACACACACAGACACTCCCACACTCACACACACACACTCCCACTCCCTCTCACACAAACACACTCCCACTCCCTTTCACACACACACTCCCACTCCCTCTCACACACTCCCACTCCCTCTCACACACTCCCACTCCCTCTCTCTCACACACTCCCACTCCCTCACACACTCCCACTCTCTCACACACTCACTCCCACTCCCACTCTCACACTCACACTCCTACTCTCTCACACACACACTCCCACTCTCTCACACACACTCACTCCCACTCTCTCACACACACACTCACTCCCACTCTCTCACACAGACACACTCAGTCCCACTCTCTCTCTCACACGCTCCCACTCTCTCACACATTCCCACTCCGACTCTCTCATACACTCCCACTCTCTCTCACACACACAATCCCCCACTCTCACACACACACACACACTCCCTCGCACACACACACTTCCCCACTCCCTCGCGAGCACACACTCCCCCACTCCCTCACACACACACACTCCCCCACTCCCTCACACACACACACTCCCACACACATTCCCACTCTCACACACATTCCCACTCTCACACACACACACTCCCACTCTCCACACACACTCACACACACACTCCCACACCCACACTCCCACTCTCTCACACACACACTCCCACTCTCTCACACACCCACATCCACTCCCACACACACCCACACTCGCACACTCTCTCTCTCACTCACACACACACCCTCTCTCACACACACACTCCCACTCCTCCACACACCCACACACACTCCCACTCCCTCACACACACGCACACTCCCACTCCCTCACACACCCCCACACACACAGACACTCCCACTCTCACACACACACTCCCACTCTCACACACACATACATACACTCCTACTCTCACACATACACACACTCCCTCGCACACAGACACCACCACTCACTCGCACACTCCCACTCCCTCTCACACACACTCCCACTCTCTCTCACACACACACACTCCCACTCTCTCTCACACACAACTCCCACTCTCTCTCTCTCTCACAATCCCACTCCCTCTCTCACACACACACACTCCCACTCTCATGCACAAACTCCCACTCTCGCACACACACACACTCCCACACATACTCCCACTCTCTCACACACACTCCCGCTCTCTCACACACACACACACACACTCCCAGTCTCTCACACACACACTCCCACTCTCTCACACACACACACTCCCACTCTCTCACACACACACACACTCCCACTCCTTCTCACACACTCCCACTCCCTCTCTCTCACACACACTCCCACTCCCTCTCTCACACACACACTCCCACTCCCTCACACACACACACTCCCACTCTCTCTCACACACACACACACTCCCACTCTCTCACACACACACTCCCACTCTCTCTCACACACACTCTCCCACTCTCTCACACACGCACACTCCCACTCTCTCACACACTCCATCTTTCACACACATACACACACTCTCACTCTCTCTCTCACACACACACACACTCCCACACTCTCTCTCTCACACACACACACACACACTCCCACACTCACTCTCTCACACAAACACACTCCCACTCTCTCTCACACACACTCCCAATTCCTCTCTCTCACTCACACACTCTCACACACACTCCCACTCTCTCACACACACACACTCCCACTCTCTCACACACAACTCCCACTCCCTCTCACACACTCCCACTCCCACTCCCTTTCACACACTCCCACTCCCTCTTACACACTCCCACTCCCTCTCTCTCACACACTCCCACTCCCTCACACACTCCCACTCCCTCACACTCTCCCACTCCCACTCTCTCACACTCACACTCCCACTCCCTCTCACACACTCCCACTCCCACTCCCTTTCACACACTCCCACTCCCACCCCCTCTCACACACTCCCACTCCCACCCCCTCTCACACACACTCCCACTCCCTCTCTCTCACTCCCACTCCCCACTCTCTCACACACTCACTCCCACTCGCACTCTCTCACACTCACACTCCCACTCGCACTCTCTCACACACACACTCCCACTCTCTCACACACACACGCTCACTCCCATTCTCTCACACACTCCCACTCTCTCACACATTCCCACTCCCACTCTCTCTCACACTCCCACTCACTCTCACACACACACTCCCCCACTCTCACGCACATTCTCCCCCACTCCCTCGCAAGCACAGACTCCCACACTCTCTCACACACACACACTCCCACTCTCTCACACACACACACACTCCCACTCTCTCACACACACACTCCCAGTCCCACTCCCTCACACACCCACTCCCACTCACACCCCCACTCACACACACGCACACTCCCACTCTCACACACACACACTCCCACTCTCACACACACATACTCACACTCCGACTCTCACACATACACACACTCCCTCGCACGCAGACACCACCACTCACTCACACACTCCCACTCTCTCACACGCACACACACACACTCCCACTCTCTCTCACACACACACACACACTCCCACTCTCTCACACACACACTCCCACTCTCACACACACACGCCCACTCTCTCACACGCACACACACACTCCCACTCCCTCTCTCACACACACACTCCCACTCTCTCACACACACACTCCCACTCTCTCACACGCACACACACACTCCCACTCTCTCACACGCACACTCCCACTCCCACTCTCTCACACGCACACTCCCACTCCCACTCTCTCACACGCACACTCCCACTCTCTCACACACACACTCCCACTCTCTCACACACACACCCACTCTCTCATACACACACACACTCCCACTCTCTCTCTCTCACACACACTCCCACTCTCTCACACACACTCCCACTCTCTCACTCACACACACTCCCACTCTCACACACACACTCCCACTCTCTCACACACTCCCTCTCTCACACACATACACACACTCTCACTCTCTCTCTCACACACACACACACTCCCACACTCACTCTCTCACACACACACACTCCCACTCTCTCACACACACTCCCACTCTCTCACTCACACACACTCCCACTCTCACACACACACTCCCACTCTCTCACACACTCCCTCTCTCACACACATACACACACTCTCACTCTCTCTCTCACACACACACACACTCCCACACTCACTCTCTCACACAAACACACTCCCACTCTCTCTCTCACACTCCCAATCCCTCTCTCTCACACACACACCCGCTCTTTCATACTCATTTTCCCAATCTCTCACACACATACTCCCACACTCACACACATATTCCCACTCTCTCACACACACACACACTCCCACACTCACACACACACACTCCCACTCCCTCTCACACAAACACACTCCCACTCCCTTTCACACACACACTCCCACTCCCTCTCACACACTCCCACTCCCTCTCACACACTCCCACTCCCTCTCTCTCACACACTCCCACTCCCTCACACACTCCCACTCCCTCACACACTCACTCCCACTCCCACTCTCACACTCACACTCCCACTCCTACTCTCTCACACACACACTCCCACTCTCTCACACACACACTCACTCCCACTCTCTCACACACACACTCACTCCCATTCTCTCACACACTCACTCCCACTCTCTCACACAGACACACTCAGTCCCACTCTCTCACACAGACACACTCAGTCCCACTCTCTCACACAGACACACTCAGTCCCACTCTCTCTCTCACACGCTCCCACTCTCTCACACATTCCCACTCCGACTCTCTCACACACTCCCACTCCCATTCTCTCATACACTCCCACTCTCCCACACACTCCAACTCCCACTCTCTCTCACACACACACTCCCCCACTCTCACACACACACACACACACACACACTCCCTCGCACACACACACTTCCCCACTCCCTCGCAAGCACACACTCCCCCACTCCCTCACACGCACAGACTACCCCACTCCCTCACATGCACACACTCCCCCACACGCACACACTCCCCCACTCCCTCACACACACACACCCACACACATTCCCACTCTCACACACACACACTCCCACACACATTCCTACTCTCTCACACACACACTCCCACTCTCTCACACACACTCACACACACACTCCCACACTCTCACACACACACTCCCACTCTCTCACACACCCACATCCACTCCCACACACACCCACACTCACACACACACACACGCACACTCTCTCTCTCACACACACACACACACACACTCCCATACCCACACTCCCACTCTCTCACACATACACTCCCACTCTCTCACACACCCACATCCACTCCCACACACACCCACTCCCACACACACCCACACGCACACTCTCTCTCACTCACACATTCCCCGACTCACACACACACACCCTCTCTCACACACATACACTCCCACTCCCTCACACACCCACACACACTCCCACTCCCTCACACACACGCACACTCCCACTCCCTCACACACCCCCACACACACACAGACACTCCCACTCTCACACACACATACATACACTCCTACTCTCACACATACACACACTCCCTCGCACACAGACACCACCACTCACTCGCACACTCCCACTCCCTCACACACCCACACACACACTCCCACTCCCTCACACACCCCCACTTACACACATACACACACACACACTCCCACTCTCTCACACACACAGACTCCCACTCTCACACATACTCTCCCACTCTCACACACACACACACACTCCCACTCTCTCACACACACTCCCACTCTCTCACACACACACACACTCCCACTCTCTCACACACACACACTCCCACTCTCTCACACACACACCCACTCTCTCACACACATCCCCCTCTCACACACACTTCCACTCCCACTCCCTCTCTCTCACACACACAGTCCCACTCCCTTTCTCTCACTCCCACGCTCTCACACACACACTCCCACTTTCTCACACGCACACTCCCACTCTCTCACACACACACTCCCACTCTCTCACACACACACTCCCACACTCATACACATACTCCCACACTCATACACATACTCCCACACTCATACACATACTCCCACTCTCTCACAAACACACACACTCCCACACTCACACACACACTCCCACTCCCTCACACACCCCCACTCACACACACACACACTGCCTCGCACACAGACACCACCACTCACTCGCACACTCCCACTCCCTCTCACACACACACTCCCACTCCCTCTCACACACACACACCCACTCTCTCTCACACACACACACACACTCCCACTCTCTCACACACACTCCCACTCTCTCACACACACTCCCACTCTCTCACATACACACACACCCACTCCCACTCTCTCACACACACACTCCCACTCTCTCACACACACACTCCCACTCTCTCACAGACCCCCACTCACACACACACGCACACTCCCACTCTCACACACACACACTCCCTCTCTCTCACACTCCCACTCCCTCTCACACACACACACCCACTCTCTCACACACACACACACACTCCCACTCTCTCACACACACTCCCACTCCCACTCTCTCACATACACACACACCCACTCCCACTCTCTCACACACACACTACCACTCTCATATCCTCACACCCCACCCACACACACACTCCCACTCCCTCACACACCCCCACTCACACACACGCACACTCCCACTCTCACACACACACAGTCCCACTCTCACACACATACACACACTCTCACTCTCTCTCACACACTCCCACTCTCTCTCTCACACTCCCAATCCCTCTCTCTCACACACACACCCGCTCTTTCATACTCATTTTCCCAATCTCTCACACACATACTCCCACACTCACACACATATTCCCACTCTCTCACACACACAAACACACTCCCACTCCCTCTCACACAAACACACTCCCACTCCCTTTCACACACACACTCCCACTCCCTCTCACACACTCCCACTCCCTCTCTCTCACACACTCCCACTCCCTCACACACTCCCACTCCCTCACACACTCCCACTCCCACTCTCTCACACACTCACTCCCACTCCCACTCTCACTCTCACACACACACTCCCACTCTCTCACACACACACTCCCACTCTCTCACACACACACTCCCACTCTCTCACACAGACACACTCAGTCCCACTCTCTCACACAGACACACTCAGTCCCACTCTCTCACACAGACACACTCAGTCCCACTCTCTCTCTCACACGCTCCCACTCTCTCACACATTCCCACTCCGACTCTCTCACACACTCCCACTCCCATTCTCTCATACACTCCCACTCTCCCACACACTCCAACTCCCACTCTCTCTCACACACACACTCCCCCACTCTCACACACACACACACACACACACACACTCCCTCGCACACACACACTTCCCCACTCCCTCGCAAGCACACACTCCCCCACTCCCTCACACGCACACACTCCCCCACACGCACACACTCCCCCACTCCCTCACACACACACACCCACACACATTCCCACTCTCACACACACACACTCCCACACACATTCCTACTCTCTCACACACACACTCCCACTCTCTCACACACACTCACACACACACTCCCACACTCTCACACACACACTCCCACTCTCTCACACACCCACATCCACTCCCACACACACCCACACTCACACACACACACACACGCACACTCTCTCTCTCACACTCCCATACCCACACTCCCACTCTCTCACACATACACTCCCACTCTCTCACACACCCACATCCACTCCCACACACACCCACTCCCACACACACCCACACGCACACTCTCTCTCACTCACACATTCCCCGACTCACACACACACACCCTCTCTCACACACATACACTCCCACTCCCTCACACACCCACACACACTCCCACTCCCTCACACACACGCACACTCCCACTCCCTCACACACCCCCACACACACACAGACACTCCCACTCTCACACACACATACATACACTCCTACTCTCACACATACACACACTCCCTCGCACACAGACACCACCACTCACTCGCACACTCCCACTCCCTCACACACCCACACACACACTCCCACTCCCTCACACACCCCCACTTACACACATACACACACACACACACTCCCACTCTCTCACACACAGACTCCCACTCTCACACATACTCTCCCACTCTCACACACACACACACACTCCCACTCTCTCACACACACACACTCCCACTCTCTCACACACACACACACTCCCACTCTCTCACACACACACACTCCCACTCTCTCACACACACACCCACTCTCTCACACACATCCCCCTCTCACACACACTTCCACTCCCACTCCCTCTCTCTCACACACACAGTCCCACTCCCTTTCTCTCACTCCCACGCTCTCACACACACACTCCCACTTTCTCACACGCACACTCCCACTCTCTCACACACACACTCCCACTCTCTCACACACACACTCCCACACTCATACACATACTCCCACACTCATACACATACTCCCACACTCATACACATACTCCCACTCTCTCACAAACACACACACTCCCACACTCACACACACACTCCCACTCCCTCACACACCCCCACTCACACACACACACACTGCCTCGCACACAGACACCACCACTCACTCGCACACTCCCACTCCCTCTCACACACACACACTCCCACTCTCTCACACACTCCCACTCCCTCTCACACACACACACCCACTCTCTCTCACACACACACACACACTCCCACTCTCTCACACACACTCCCACTCTCTCACACACACTCCCACTCTCTCACATACACACACACCCACTCCCACTCTCTCACACACACACTCCCACTCTCTCACACACACACTCCCACTCTCTCACAGACCCCCACTCACACACACACGCACACTCCCACTCTCACACACACACACTCCCTCTCTCACACACACACACTCCCTCTCACACACACACACCCACTCTCTCACACACACACACACACTCCCACTCTCTCACACACACTTCCACTCCCACTCTCTCACATACACACACCCACTCTTTCACACACTCCCACTCTCACATCCTCACACACCCCACCCACACACACACTCCCACTCCCTCACAGACCCCCACTCACACACACACGCACACTCCCACTCTCACACACACACACTCCCACTTTCACACACATACACACACTCTCACTCTCTCTCTCACACTCCCAATCCCTCTCTCTCACACACACACCCGCTCTTTCATACTCATTTTCCCAATCTCTCACACACATACTCCCACACTCACACACATATTCCCACTCTCTCACACACACACACACACTCCCACACTCACACACACACACTCCCACTCCCTCTCACACAAACACACTCCCACTCCCTTTCACACACACACTCCCACACCCTCTCACACACTCCCACTCCCTCACACACACTCCCACTCCCACTCTCTCACACACTCACTCCCACTCTCACACTCACACTCCCACTCCTACTCTCTCACACACACACTCCCACTCTCTCACACACACACTCACTCCCACTCTCTCACACACACACTCACTCCCACTCTCTCACACACACTCACTCCCACTCTCTCACACAGACACACTCAGTCCCACTCTCTCACACAGACACACTCAGTCCCACTCTCTCTCTCACACGCTCCCACTCTCTCACACATTCCCACTCCGACTCTCTCACACACTCCCACTCCCATTCTCTCATACACTCCCACTCTCCCACACACTCCAACTCCCACTCTCTCTCACACACACACTCCCCCACTCTCACACACACACACACACACTCCCTCGCACACACACACTTCCCCACTCCCTCGCAAGCACACTCCCCCACTCCCTCACACGCACAGACTACCCCACTCCCTCACACGCACACACTCCCCCACTCCCTCACACGCACACACTCCCCCACTCCCTCACACGCACACACACACTCCCACACACATTCCCACTCTCACACACACACCCACATCCACTCCCACACACACACACACTCACACACACACGCACACTCTCTCTCTCACACACACTCCCATACCCACACTCCCACTCTCTCACACATACACTCCCACTCTCTCACACACCCACATCCACTCCCACACACACCCACACCCACTCCCACACAGACACCCACTCCCACACACACCCTCTCTCTCACTCACACATGCCCCGACTCACACACACTCCCACTCTCTCACACACACACACACTCCCACTCCCTCACACACCCACACACACTCCCACTCCCTCACACACCCACACACACACTCCCACTCCCTCTCACACCCCCACTCACACACATACACACACACACACTCCCACTCTCTCACACACACAGACTACCACTCTCACACACACTCTCCCACTCTCACACACACACACTCCCACTCTCTCTCACACACACCCCCACTCTCTCACACACACTTCCACTCCCACTCCCCCTCTCTCACACACACAGTCCCACTCCTCTCTCTCACTCCCACTCTCTCACACACACACTCCCACACTCATACACATACTCCCACTCTCTCACAAACACACACACTCCCACACTCTCACACACACTCCCACTCCCTCACACACCCCCACTCACACACACACACACACACACACTGCCTCGCACACAGACACCACCACTCACTCGCACACTCCCACTCCCTCTCACACACACACTCCCACTCTCTCTCACACACACACTCCCACTCTCTCACACACTCCCACTCCCTCTCACACACACACACCCACTCCCTCACACACCCCCACTCACACACACACACACTGCCTCGCACACAGACACCACCACTCACTCGCACACTCCCACTCCCTCTCACACACACACTCCCACTCTCTCTCACACACACACTCCCACTCCCTCTCACACACACACACCCACTCTCTCACACACACACACACACACTCCCACTCTCTCACACACTCCCACTCTCTCTCACACACACACTCCCACTCTCACACACACACTCCCACTCTCTCTCACACACACACACACTCCCACTCACTCACACACACTCCCACTCTCTCACACACACTTCCACTCCCACTCTCTCACATACACACACACCCACTCCCACTCCCACTCTCTCACACACACACTCCCACTCTCTCTCATACACACTCCCACTCTCTCACAGACCCCCACTCACACACACACGCACACTCCCACTCTCACACACACACACTCCCTCTCTCTCACACTCCCACTCCCTCTCACACACACACCCACTCTCTCACACACACACACACTCCCACTCTCTCACACACACTCCCACTCCCACTCTCTCACATACACACACACCCACTCCCACTCTCTCTCACACACACACACTCCCACTCTCTCACACACACACTACCACTCTCATATCCTCACACACCCCACCCACACACACACTCCCACTCCCTTACACACCCACACACACTCCCACTCCCTCACACACACGCACACTCCCACTCCCTCACACACCCCCACACACACACAGACACTCCCACTCTCACACACACATACATACACTCCTACTCTCACACATACACACACTCCCTCGCACACAGACACCACCACTCACTCGCACACTCCCACTCCCTCACACACCCACACACACACTCCCACTCCCTCACACACCCCCACTCACACACATACACACACACACACACTCCCACTCTCTCACACACACAGACTCCCACTCTCACACACACTCTCCCACTCTCACACACACACTCCCACTCTCTCACACACACACCCACTCTCTCACACACACCCCCCTCTCACACACACTTCCACTCCCACTCCCTCTCTCTCACACACACAGTCCCACTCCCTCTCTCTCACTCCCACACTCTCTCACACGCACACTCCCACTCTCTCACACGCACACTCCCACTCTCTCACACACACACTCCCACTCTCTCACACACACACTCCCACACTCATACACATACTCCCACACTCATACACATACTCCCACACTCATACACATACTCCCACTCTCTCACAAACACACACACTCCCACACTCACACACACACTCCCACTCCCTCACACACCCCCACTCACACACACACACTGCCTCGCACACAGACACCACCACTCACTCGCACACTCCCACTCCCTCTCACACACACAACCCACTCTCTCACACACACACACACACTCCCACTCTCTCACACACACTCCCACTCTCTCACACACACTCCCACTCTCTCACATACACACACACCCACTCCCACTCTCTCACACACACACTCCCACTCTCTCACACACACACTCCCACTCTCTCACAGACCCCCACTCACACACACATGCACACTCCCACTCTCACACACACACACTCCCTCTCTCACACACTCCCACTCCCTCTCACACACACACACCCACTCTCTCACACACACACACACACTCCCACTCTCTCACACACACTCCCACTCTCTCACACACACTTCCACTCCCACTCTCTCACATACACACACCCACTCTCTCACACACTCCCACTCTCACATCCTCACACACCCCACCCACACACACACTCCCACTCCCTCACAGACCCCCACTCACACACACACGCACACTCCCACTCTCACACACACACACTCCCACTTTCACACACATACACACACTCTCACTCTCTCTCTCACACTCCCAATCCCTCTCTCTCACACACACACCCGCTCTTTCATACTCATTTTCCCAATCTCTCACACACATACTCCCACACTCACACACATATTCCCACTCTCTCACACACACACACTCCCACACACACACTCCCACTCTCTCTCTCACACACACACACACTCCCTTTCACACACACACTCCCACACACACTCCCACTCCCTCACACACTCCCACTCCCACTCTCTCACACACTCACTCCCACTCTCACACTCACACTCCCACTCCTACTCTCTCACACACACACTCCCACTCTCTCACACACACACTCACTCCCACTCTCTCACACACACACTCCCACTCTCTCACACACACACTCCCACACTCATACACACACACACACACTCCCACTCTCTCACACACACACTCCCACACTCATACACACACTCCCACACTCATACACATACTCCCACACTCATACACATACTCCCACACTCATACACATACTCCCACTCTCTCACAAACACACACACTCCCACACTCACACACACACTCCCACTCCCTCACACACCCCCACTCACACACACACACACACTGCCTCGCACACAGACACCACCACTCACTCGCACACTCCCACTCCCTCTCACACACACACTCCCACTCTCTCTCACACACTCCCACTCCCTCTCACACACACAACCCACTCTCTCACACACACACACACACACTCCCACTCTCTCACACACACTCCCACTCTCTCACATACACACACACCCACTCCCACTCTCTCACACACACACTCCCACTCTCTCACACACACACTCCCACTCTCTCACACACACACACTTCCCCACTCCCTCGCAAGCACACACTCCCCCACTCCCTCACACGCACAGACTACCCCACTCCCTCACACGCACACACTCCCCCACTCCCTCACACGCACACACTCCCCCACTCCCTCACACACACACACACCCACACACATTCCCACTCTCACACACACACACTCCCACACACATTCCTACTCTCACACACACACACTCCCACTCTCTCACACACACTCACACACACACTCCCACACACACACTCCCACTCTCTCACACACCCACATCCACTCCCACACCCACCCACACTCACACGCACACTCTCTCTCTCACACACACACACACACTCCCATACCCACACTCCCACTCTCTCACACATACACTCCCACTCTCTCACACACCCACATCTACTCCCACACACACCCACACCCACTCCCACACACACACCCACTCCCACACTCTCTCTCACTCACACATTCCCCGACTCACACACACACACACACCCTCTCTCACACACACACACTCCCACTCCCTCACACACCCACACACACTCCCACTCCCTCACACACACGCACACTCCCACTCCCTCACACCCCCCCACACACACACAGACACTCCCACTCGCACACACACACTCCCACTCTCACACACACATACATACACTCCTACTCTCACACATACACACACTCCCTCGCACACAGACACCACCACTCACTCGCACACTCCCACTCCCTCTCACACACACACTCCCACTCTCTCTCACACACACACTCCCACTCTCTCTCACACACACACTCCCACTCTCTCTCTCTCACACACAACTCCCTCTCTCTCACACACACACACACCCGCTCTCTCACACACACACACACACTCCCACTCTCTCACACACACACTCCCACTCTCTCACACACACACTCCCACTCTCTCACACACACACACACACTCCCACTCCTTCTCACACACTCCCACTCCCTCTCTCTCACACACACTCCCACTCCCTCTCTCTCACACACACTCCCACTCCCTCTCTCACACACACTCCCACTCCCACTCTCACACACACACTCCCACTCTCTCTCACACACACACACTCCCACTCTCTCTCTCACACACACACTCCCACTCTCTCACACACACACACACCCACTCCCACTCTCTCACACACACACTCCCACTCTCTCACCCTCACACACCCCACCCACACACACACTCCCACACCCTCACAGACCCCCACTCACACACACACGCACACTCCCACTCTCACACACACACACTCCCACTCTCACACACATACACACACTCTCACTCTCTCTCTCACACTCCCAATCCCTCTCTCTCACACACACACTCACTCTTTCATACTCATTTTCCCAATCTCTCACACACATACTCCCACACTCACACACATATTCCCACTCTCTCACACACACACACTCCCACACTCCCACACACACACTCCCACTCCCTCTCACACAAACACACTCCCACTCCCTTTCACACACACACTCCCACTCCCTCTCACACACTCCCACTCCCTCTCACACACTCCCACTCCCTCTCTCTCACACACTCCCACTCCCTCACACTCACACTCCCACTCCTACTCTCTCACACACACACTCCCACTCTCTCACACACACACTCACTCCCACTTTCTCACACACACACTCACTCCCACTGTCTGACACACACTCACTCCCACTCTCTCACACAGACACACTCAGTCCCACTCTCTCACACAGACACACTCAGTCCCACTCTCTCTCTCACACGCTCCCACTCTCTCACACATTCCCACTCCGACTCTCTCACACACTCCCACTCCCATTCTCTCATACACTCCCACTCTCCCACACACCCCAACTCCCACTCTCTCTCACACACACACTCCCCCACTCTCACACACACACAGACACACACACACTCCCTCGCACACACACACACTTCCCCACTCCCTCGCAAGCACACACTCCCCCACTCCCTCACACGCACAGACTACCCCACTCCCTCACACGCACACGCTCCCCCACTCCCTCACACGCACACACTCCCCCACTCCCTCACACGCACACACACACTCCCACACACATTCCCACTCTCACACACACACACACTCCCACACACATTCCCACTCTCACACACACACACTCCCACTCTCTCACACACACACTCCCACTCTCATATCCTCACACACCCCACCCACACACACACTCCCACTCCCTCACACACTCCCACTCTCACACACACACATTCCCACTCTCACACACATACACACACTCTCACTCTCTCTCACACACACACACTCCCACTCTCTCTCACACACTCCCAATCCCTCTCTCTCACACACACACCCGCTCTTTCATACTCATTTTCCCAATCTCTCACACACATACTCTCACACTCACACACATATTCCCACTCTCTCACACACACACACACACTCCCACACTCACACACACACACTCCCACTCCCTCTCACACAAACACACTCCCACTCCCTTTCACACACACACTCCCACTCCCTCTCACACACTCCCACTCCCTCTCACACACTCCCACTCCCTCTCACACACTCCCACTCCCTCACACACTCCCACTCCCACTCTCTCACACACTCACTCCCACTCTCACACTCACACTCCCACTCTCTCACACACACACTCACTCCCACTCTCTCACACACACACTCACTCCCACTGTCTGACACACACTCACTCCCACTCTCTCACACAGACACACTCAGTCCCACTCTCTCACACAGACACACTCAGTCCCACTCTCTCTCTCACACATTCCCACTCCGACTCTCTCACACACTCCCACTCCCATTCTCTCATACACTCCCACTCTCCCACACACTCCAACTCCCACTCTCTCTCACACACACACTCCCCCACTCTCACACACACACACACACTCCCTCGCACACACACACTTCCCCACTCCCTCGCAAGCACACTCCCCCACTCCCTCACACGCACAGACTACCCCACTCCCTCACACGCACACACTCCCCCACTCCCTCACACGCACACACTCCCCCACTCCCTCACACGCACACACACACTCCCACACACATTCCCACTCTCACACACACACACTCCCACACACATTCCCACTCTCACACACACACACTCCCACTCTCTCATACACACTCACACACACACTCCCACACCCACACTCCCACACACACCCACACTCACACACACACACACACGCACACTCTCTCTCTCACACACACACACACACACACTCCCATACCCACACTCCCACTCTCTCACACATACACTCCCACTCTCTCACACACCCACATCCACTCCCACACACACCCACACCCACTCCCACACAGACACCCACTCCCACACA
The DNA here is from genome assembly GCF_037043375.1 of Chiloscyllium plagiosum. NCBI lineage: Eukaryota > Metazoa > Chordata > Chondrichthyes > Orectolobiformes > Hemiscylliidae > Chiloscyllium > Chiloscyllium plagiosum. The sequence continues at coordinate 7,203,322 of NW_028270176.1, forward strand.
CACCCACACGCACACTCTCTCTCACTCACACATTCCCCGACTCACACACACTCCCACTCTCTCACACACACACACTCCCACTCTCTCATACACACTCACACACACACTCCCACACCCACACTCCCACACACACCCACACTCACACACACACACACACGCACACTCTCTCTCTCACACACACACACACACACACTCCCATACCCACACTCCCACTCTCTCACACATACACTCCCACTCTCTCACACACCCACATCCACTCCCACACACACCCACACCCACTCCCACACAGACACCCACTCCCACACACACCCACACGCACACTCTCTCTCACTCACACATTCCCCGACTCACACACACTCCCACTCTCTCACACACACACACACTCCCACTCCCTCACACACCCACACACACTCCCACTCCCTCACACACCCACACACTCCCACTCCCTCTCACACCCCCACTCACACACATACACACACACACACTCCCACTCTCTCACACACACAGACTACCACTCTCACACACACTCTCCCACTCTCACACACACACACTCCCACTCTCTCTCACACACACCCCCACTCTCTCACACACACTTCCACTCCCACTCCCTCTCTCTCACTCCCACTCTCTCACACACACACTCCCACACTCATACACATACTCCCACACTCATACACATACTCCCACTCTCTCACAAACACACAACCTCCCACACTCTCACACACACTCCCACTCCCTCACACACCCCCACTCACACACACACACACACACTGCCTCGCACACAGACACCACCACTCACTCGCACACTCCCACTCCCTCTCACACACACACTCCCACTCTCTCTCACACACACACACTCCCACTCTCACACACACACACACCCACTCCCACTCCCACTCTCTCACACACACACTCCCACTCTCTCACACACACACTCCCACTCTCTCTCACACACACACACTCCCACTCACTCACACACACTCCCACTCTCACTCTCTCACATACACACACACCCACTCCCACTCCCACTCTCTCACACACACACTCCCACTCTCTCTCATACACTCTCCCACTCTCTCACAGACCCCCACTCACACACACACGCACACTCCCACTCTCACACACACACACTCCCTCTCTCTCACACTCCCACTCCCTCTCACACACACACACCCACTCTCTCACACACACACACTCCCACTCTCTCACACACACTCCCACTCCCACTCTCTCACATACACACACACCCACTCCCACTCTCTCACACACACACTACCACTCTCATATCCTCACACACCCCACCCACACACACACTCCCACTCCCTCACACACCCCCACTCACACACACGCACACTCCCACTCTCACACACACACACTCCCACTCTCACACACATACACACACTCTCACTCTCTCTCACACACTCCCACTCTCTCTCTCACACTCCCAATCCCTCTCTCTCACACACACACCCGCTCTTTCATACTCATTTTCCCAATCTCTCACACACATACTCCCACACTCACACACATATTCCCACTCTCTCACACACACAAACACACTCCCACTCCCTCTCACACAAACACACTCCCACTCCCTTTCACACACACACTCCCACTCCCTCTCACACACTCCCACTCCCTCTCACACAAACACACTCCCACTCCCTCACACACTCCCACTCCCTCACACACTCCCACTCCCTCACACACTCCCACTCCCACTCTCTCACACACTCACTCCCACTCCCACTCTCACTCTCACACACACACTCCCACTCTCTCACACACACACTCCCACTCTCTCACACAAACACACTCAGTCCCACTCTCTCACACAGACACACTCAGTCCCACTCTCTCACACAGACACACTCAGTCCCACTCTCTCTCACACGCTCCCACTCTCTCACATATTCCCACTCCGACTCTCTCACACACTCCCACTCCCATTCTCTCATACACTCCCACTCTCCCACACACTCCAACTCCCACTCTCTCTCACACACACACTCCCCCACTCTCACACACACACACACACACTCCCTCGCACACACACACTTCCCCACTCCCTCGCAAGCACACACTCCCCCACTCCCTCACACGCACAGACTACCCCACTCCCTCACACACACACACACACCCACACACATTCCCACTCTCACACACACACACTCCCACACACATTCCTACTCTCACACACACACACTCCCACTCTCTCACACACACTCACACACACACTCCCACACTCTCACACACACACTCCCACTCTCTCACACACCCACATCCACTCCCACACACACCCACACCCACTCCCACACACACACCCACTCCCACACTCTCTCTCACTCACACATTCCCCGACTCACACACACACACACACACCCTCTCTCACACACACACTCCCACTCCCTCACACACCCACACACACTCCCACTCCCTCACACACACGCACACTCCCACTCCCTCACACCCCCCCACACACACACAGACACTCCCACTCTCACACACACATACATACACTCCTACTCTCACACATACACACACTCCCTCGCACACAGACACCACCACTCACTCGCACACTCCCACTCCCTCTCACACACACACTCCCACTCTCTCTCACACACACACTCCCACTCTCTCTCACACACACACTCCCACTCTCTCTCACACACACACAACTCCCTCTCTCTCACACACACACACTCCCGCTCTCTCACACACACACTCCCACTCTCTCACACACACACACTCCCTCTCTCTCACACACACTCCCACTCCCTCTCTCTCACACACACTCCCACTCCCTCTCTCACACACACTCCCACTCCCTCTCTCACACACATACTCCCACTCCCTCACACACACACACTCCCACTCTCTCTCACACACACACACTCCCACTCTCTCTCACACACACACACTCCCACTCTCTCACACACACACACACTCCCACTCTCTCACACACACTCCCACTCTCTCACACACACTTCCACTCCCACTCTCTCACATACACACACACCCACTCCCACTCTCTCACACACACACTCCCACTCTCTCACCCTCACACACCCCACCGACACACACACTCCCACTCCCTCACACACCCCCACTCACACACACACGCACACGCACACTCCCACTCACACACACACACTCCCACTCTCACACACATACACACACTCTCACTCTCTCTCACACACTCCCAATCCCTCTCTCTCACACACACACCCGCTCTTTCATACTCATTTTCCCAATCTCTCACACACACACTCCCACACTCACACACATATTCCCACTCTCTCACACACACACACTCCCACACTCCCACACACACACTCCCACTCCCTCTCACACAAACACACTCCCACTCCCTTTCACACACACACTCCCACTCCCTCTCACACACTCCCACTCCCTCTCTCTCACACACTCCCACTCCCTCACACACTCCCACTCCCACTCTCTCACACTCACACTCCCACTCCTACTCTCTCACACACACACTCCCACTCTCTCACACACACACTCACTCCCACTCTCTCACACACACACTCACTCCCACTCTCTCACACAGACACACTCAGTCCCACTCTCTCACACAGACACACTCAGTCCCACTCTCTCTCTCACACATTCCCACTCCGACTCTCTCACACACTCCCACTCCCATTCTCTCACACACTCCCACTCCCTCGCACGCACACACTTCCCCACTCCCTCGCAAGCACACACTCCCCCACTCCCTCACACGCACAGACTACCCCACTCCCTCACACGCACGCACTCCCCCACTCCCTCACACGCACACACTCCCCCACTCCCTCACACGCACACACTCCCCCACTCCCTCACACGCACACACACACTCCCACACACATTCCCACTCTCACACACACACACTCCCACACACATTCCCACTCTCACACACTCCCACTCTCTCACACACACTCCCACTCTCTCACATACACACACACCCACTCCCTCACACACACACACACTCCCACTCTCTCACACACACACTCCCACTCTCATATCCTCACACACCCCACCCACACACACACTCCCACTCCCTCACACACCCCCACTCACACACACACGCACACTCCCACTCTCACACACACACATTCCCACTCTCACACACATACACACACTCTCACTCTCTCTCTCACACACACACACTCCCACTCTCTCTCACACACTCCCAATCCCTCTCTCTCACACACACACCCGCTCTTTCATACTCATTTTCCCAATCTCTCACACACATACTCCCACACTCACACACATATTCCCACTCTCTCACACACACACACACACACTCCCACACTCACACACACACACTCCCACTCCCTCTCACACAAACACACTCCCACTCCTTTCACACACACACTCCCACTCCCTCTCACACACTCCCACTCCCTCTCACACACTCCCACTCCCTCTCTCTCACACACTCCCACTCCCACTCTCTCACACACTCACTCCCACTCCCACTCTCACACTCACACTCCCACTCCTACTCTCTCACACACACACTCCCACTCTCTCACACACACACTCACTCCCACTCTCTCACACACTCACTCCCACTCTCTCACACAGACACACTCAGTCCCACTCTCTCACACAGACACACTCAGTCCCACTCTCTCACACAGACACACTCAGTCCCACTCTCTCTCTCACACGCTCCCACTCTCTCACACATTCCCACTCCGACTCTCTCACACACTCCCACTCCCTCACACACTCCCTCTTTCACACACATACACACAGTCTCACTCTCTCTCTCACACACACACACACTCCCACACTCACTCTCTCACACACACACACACTCCCACACTCACTCTCTCACACAAACACACTCCCACTCTCTCACACACACACTCCCAATTCCTCTCTCTCACTCCCACTCCCACACTCTCACACACACTCCCACTCTCTCACACACACACACTCCCACTCTCTCACACACAACTCCCACTTCCTCTCACACACTCCCACTCCCTCTCACACACTCCCACTCCCTCTCACACACTCCCACTCCCTCTCACACACTCACTCCCACTCGCACTCTCTCACACTCACACTCCGACTCTCTCACACACAACTCCCACTCCCTCTCACACACTCCCACTCCCTTTCACACACTCCCACTCCCACCCCCTCTCACACACTCCCACTCCCACCCCCTCTCTCACACACTCCCACTCCCTCTCACACACTCCCACTCCCTCTCTCTCACTCCCACTCCCCACTCTCTCACACACTCACTCCCACTCGCACTCTCTCACACTCACACTCCCACTCCCACTCTCTCACACTCACACTCCCACTCCCACTCTCTCACACTCACACTCCCACTCCCTCTCACACACTCCCACTCCCTCTCTCTCACACACTCCCACTCCCTCACACACTCCCACTCCCACTCTCTCACACACTCACTCCCACTCCCACACTCACACTCCCACTCCTACTCTCTCACACACACACTCCCACTCTCTCACACACACACTCACTCCCACTCTCTCACACACACACTCACTCCCACTCTCTCACACACTCACTCCCACTCTCTCACACAGACACACTCAGTCCCACTCTCTCACACAGACACACTCAGTCCCACTCTCTCACACAGACACACTCAGTCCCACTCTCTCTCTCACACGCTCCCACTCTCTCACACATTCCCACTCCGACTCTCTCACACACTCCCACTCCCATTCTCTCATACACTCCCACTCTCCCACACACTCCAACTCCCACTCTCTCTTACACACACACTCCCCCACTCTCACACACACACACACACACACTCCCTCGCACACACACACTTCCCCACTCCCTCGCAAGCACACAATCCCCCACTCCCTCACACGCACAGACTACCCCACTCCCTCACACGCACAGACTACCCCACTCCCTCACATGCACACACTCCCCCACTCCCTCACACGCACACACTCCCCCACTCCCTCACACACACACACCCACACACATTCCCACTCTCACACACACACACTCCCACACACATTCCTACTCTCACACACACACACTCCCACTCTCTCACACACACTCACACACACACTCCCACACACTCACACACACACTCCCACTCTCTCACACACCCACATCCACTCCCACACACACCCACACTCACACACACACACACACGCACACTCTCTCTCTCACACACACACACTCCCATACCCACACTCCCACTCTCTCACACATACACTCCCACTCTCTCACACACCCACATCCACTCCCACACACACCCACACCCACTCCCACACACACACCCACTCCCACACACACCCACACGCACACTCTCTCTCACTCACACATTCCCCGACTCACACACACACACACACCCTCTCTCACACACATACACTCCCACTCCCTCACACACCCACACACACTCCCACTCCCTCACACACACGCACACTCCCACTCCCTCACACACCCCCACACACACACAGACACTCCCACTCTCACACACACACTCCCACTCTCACACACACATACATACACTCCTACTCTCACACATACACACACTCCCTCGCACACAGACACCACCACTCACTCGCACACTCCCACTCCCTCACACACCCACACACACACTCCCACTCCCTCACACACCCCCACTTACACACATACACACACACACACACTCCCACTCTCTCACACACACAGACTCCCACTCTCACACATACTCTCCCACTCTCACACACACACACACACTCCCACTCTCTCACACACACACACTCCCACTCTCTCACACACACACACACTCCCACTCTCTCACACACACACACTCCCACTCTCTCACACACACACCCACTCTCTCACACACATCCCCCTCTCACACACACTTCCACTCCCACTCCCTCTCTCTCACACACACAGTCCCACTCCCTTTCTCTCACTCCCACGCTCTCACACACACACTCCCACTTTCTCACACACACACTCCCACTCTCTCACACACACACTCCCACACTCATACACATACTCCCACACTCATACACATACTCCCACACTCATACACATACTCCCACTCTCTCACAAACACACACACTCCCACACTCACACACACACTCCCACTCCCTCACACACCCCCACTCACACACACACACACTGCCTCGCACACAGACACCACCACTCACTCGCACACTCCCACTCCCTCTCACACACACACTCCCACTCTCTCTCACACACACACACTCCCACTCTCTCACACACTCCCACTCCCTCTCACACACACACACCCACTCTCTCTCACACACACACACACTCCCACTCTCTCACACACACTCCCACTCTCTCACACACACTCCCACTCTCTCACATACACACACACCCACTCCCACTCTCTCACACACACACTCCCACTCTCTCACACACACACTCCCACTCTCTCACACACACACTCCCACTCTCTCACACACACTCCCACTCTCTCACATACACACACACCCACTCCCACTCTCTCACACACACACTCCCACTCACACACACACGCACACTCCCACTCTCACACACACACACTCCCTCTCTCTCACACTCCCACTCCCTCTCACACACACACACCCACTCTCTCACACACACACACACACTCCCACTCTCTCACACACACTCCCACTCCCACTCTCTCACATACACACACACCCACTCCCACTCTCTCACACACACACTACCACTCTCATATCCTCACACACACACATACACCCACTCTCTCTCACACACACATACACCCACTCTCTCTCACACACACATACACCCACTCTCTCACACACACTCCCACTCTCTCACACACACACACTCCCACTCTCTCACACACACACACTCCCACTCTCTCACACACACACACTCCCACTCTCACACACACACACTCCCACTCTCTCACACGCATACTCCCACTCTCTCACTCGCACATGCACACTCCCACTCTCTCACACACACACTCCCACTCTCTCACACACACACACACACTTCCACTCTCTCTCTCACACACACACACACCCACACTCTCACACACACTCCCACTCACACACACACACTCCCACTCTCTCTCCATCTCACACTCCCACTCCCTCTCACACACTCCCACACTCATGCACATACTCCCACTCTCGCACACACACACACTCCCACTCTCTCACACACACACCCACACTCTCACGCACATTCTCCCCCACTCCCTCGCACGCACACACTCCCACTCTCTCACACATTCCCACTCCCACTCTCTCACACACTCCCACTCCCACTCTCCCACACACTCCCACTCCCACTTTCTCTCACACTCCCACTCCCTCTCACACACACACTCCCCCACTCTCACGCATATTCTCCCCCACTCCCTCGCACGCACACACTCTCCCACTCTCTCAAACACACTCTCCCACTCTCACACACACTCCCACTTTCTCTCACACACACACCCACTCTCTCACACACACTTCCACTCCCACTCCCTCTCTCTCACACACACAGTCCCACTCCCTCTCTCTCACTCCCAATCTCTCACACACACACTCCCACTCTCTCACACGCACACTCCCACTCTCACACACACACACTCCCACTCTCTCTCTCACACAGTCCCACTCTCTCACACACATACTCCCACACTCATACACACACTCCCACACTCACACACACACTCCCACTCTCGCACACACACACACTCCCACACTCACACACACACTCCCACTCTCCCACACACACACACACTCCCCCACACACACACACACTCCCACTCTCTCACACACACACTCCCACTCCCTCTCACACACTCCCACTCCCTCACACACTCACTCCCACTCGCACTCTCTCACACTCACACTCCCACTCCCACTCTCTCACACTCACACTCCCACTCTCTCACACACACACAGTCCCACTCCCTCTCTCTCACTCCCACTCTCTCACACACACACTCCCACTCTCTCACACGCACACTCCCACTCTCTCACACACACACTCCCACTCTCTCTCTCACACACTCCCACACTCATACACATACTCCCACTCTCTCACAAACACACACACTCCCACACTCACACACCCACTCTCTCACACACACACACACTCCCACACATACTCCCACTCTCCCACACACACACACACTCCCACTCTCTCACACGCACACTCCCACTCTCACACACACACACTCCCACTCTCTCTCTCACACAGTCCCACTCTCTCACACACATACTCCCACACTCATACACATACTCCCACACTCATACACATACTCCCACTCTCTCACAAACACACACACTCCCACACTCACACTCCCACTCTCTCACACACACACACACTCCCACACTCACACACATACTCCCACTCTCCCACACACACACACTCCCACTCTCTCACACACAACTCCCACTCCCTCTCACACACTCCCACTCCCTTTCACACACACACACTCCCACTCCCTCTCACACACTCCCACTCCCTCTCTCACACACACTCCCACTCCCTCACACACTCACTCCCACTCGCACTCTCTCACACTCACACACCCACTCCCACTCTCTCATACTCACACTCCCTCACACTCACACTCCCACTCCCACTCTCTCACACACACACTCCCACTCCCTCTCTCTCACACGCACACTCCCACTCCCACTCTCTCACACACACACTCCCACCCTCTCTCTCACACATACTCCCACACTCATACACATACTCCCACACTCATACACATACTCCCACTCTCTCACAAACACACACACTCCCACACATACTCCCACTCTCTCACACACACACAGTCCCACACTCACACACATACTCCCACTCTCTCACACACACACACACACACTCCCACACTCACACACATACTCACACTCTCCCACACACACACACACACTCCCACTCTCTCACAAACAACTCCCACTCACTCTCACACACTCCCACTCCCTTTCACACACACACACTCCCACTCCCTCTCACACACTCCCACTCCCTCTCTCTCACACACACTCCCACTCCCTCACACACTCACTCCCACTCGCACTCTCTCACACTCACACTCCCACTCCCACACACTCCCACTCCCACTCCCTCACACTCCCACTCCCTCACACTCCCACTCCCACACACACACACTCCCTCACACACACACTCCCTCACACACACACTCCCACTCTCTCACACACACACGCTCACTCCCACTCTCTCACACACTCCCACTCCCACTCTTCTCACACACTCCCACTCCCACTCTCTCACACACTCCCACTCCCACTCTCCAACACACTCCCACTCCCCCACACACTCCCACTCCCTCTCACACACACACTCCCCCACTCTCACGCACATTCTCCCCCACTCCCTCGCACGCACACACTCCCACTCTCTCATACATTCCCACTCCCACTCTCTCACACACTCCCACTCCCACTCTCCCACACACTCCCACTCCCACTTTCTCTCACACTCCCACTCCCTCTCACACACACACTCCCCCACGCTCACACACACGCACTCCCTTACTCCCTCACACACACACTCCCACACAAACTCCCACTCTCTCACACTCATATTCTCCCCCACTCCCTCGCACGCACACACTCTCCCACTCTCTCAAACACACTCTCCCACTCTCACACACACTCCCACTCTCTCTCACACACACACCCACTCTCTCACACACACTTCCACTCCCTCTCTCTCACACACACACAGTCCCACTCCCTCTCTATCACTCCCAATCTCTCACACACACACTCCCACTCTCTCACACGCACACTCCCACTCTCACACACACACACTCCCACTCTCTCTCTCACACAGTCCCACTCTCTCACACACATACTCCCACACTCATACACACACTCCCACACACACTCCCACTCTCGCACACATACTCCCACTCTCGCACACACACACACTCTCCCACTCTCTCACACATACACATACACCCACTCTCTCACACACACTCCCACTCTCTCACACACACTTCCACTCCCACTCTCTCAAACACAAACACTCCCACTCTCTCACACACACATTCCCACTCTCTCTCACACACTCCCACTCTCTCTCACACACACACTCCCACTCTCTCACACACACACTCCCACTCCCTCACACACCCCCACTCACACACACACATACACTCCCACTCCCTCACACACCCCCACTCACACACACGCACACTCCCACTCTCACACACACACACTCCCACTCTCAAACACACATACACACACTCCGACTCTCACACATACACACACTCCCTCGCACGCAGACACCACCACTCACTCACACACTCCCACTCACTCACACGCTCCCACTCTCTCACACACACACTCCCACTCTCATACACACACTCCCACTCTCTCTCACACACACTCCCACTCATTCACACACACACACTCACTCACACACACACACTCACTCACACACACACACTCACTCACTCACACACACTCTCTCACACACACACACACACTCTCTCACACACACACTCCCACTCCCACTCCCTCACTCACCCCACCCACACACACACACTCCCACTCCCTCACACACCCCCACTCACACACACGCACACTCCCACTCTCAAACACACATACACACACTCCGACTCTCACACATACACACACTCCCTCGCAAGCAGACACCACCACTCACTCACACACTCCCACTCTCTCACACACACACACTCCCACTCTCTCACACACACACATACACCCACTCTCTCACACACACTCCCACTCTCTCACACACACTCCCACTCTCTCACACACACTTCCACTCACACTCTCTCACACACACACACCCACTCTCACACACACACACTCCCACTCTCTCACACACACACTCCCACTCTCTCACACACACACTCCCACTCTCTCACACACATGCACACTCCCACTCTCTCACACACACGCACACTCCCACTCTCTCACACACTCCCTCTCTCACACATTCCCACTCCCACTCTCTCACACACTCCCACTCCCACTCTCTCTCACACTCCCACTCCCTCTCACACACACACTCCCCCACTCTCACACGCTAATTCTCCCCCACTCCCTCGCACGCACACACTTCCCCACTCCCTCGCAAGCACACACTCCCCCACTCCCTCACACGCACAGACTACCCCACTCCCTTACACGCACACACTCCCCCACTCCTTCACACGCACACACTCCCCCACTCTCACACACACGCACTCCCTCACTCCCTCACACACACACTCCCACACAAACTCCCACTCTCTCACTCCCACTCTCACACACACTCACACACACACTCCCACACCCACACTCCCACTCTCTCTCACATATACACTCCCACTCTCTCTCACACCCACATCCACTCCCACACACACCCACACCCACTCCCACACACACCCACTCCCACACACACCCACACGCACACTCTCTCTCTCACTCACACACACTCCCACTCCCCCACACACCCACACACTCCCACTCCCTCACACACCCCACCCACACACTCCCACTCCCACACACACCCCACCCACACACACACTCCCACTCCCTCACACACCCCCACTCACACACACGCACATTCCCACTCTCACACACACACACTCCCACTCTCACACACACATACACACACTCCGACTCTCACACATACACACACTCCCTCGCACGCAGACACCACCACTCACTCACACACTCCCACTCTCTCACACGCACACACTCCCACTCTCTCACACACACACATACACCCACTCTCTCACACACACACACACCCACTCTCACACGCACACACACCCACTCTCACACACACACATACACCCACTCTCTCACACACACTCCCACTCTCACACACACTTCCACTCCCACTCACACATTCCCACTCTCTCTCACACACACACACTCCCACTCTCTCACACACACACACACTCCCACTCTCTCTCACACACACGCACACACTCCCACTCTCTCACACACACACACTCCCACTCTCTCACACACACACACTCCCACTCTCTCACACACAAACACTCCCACTCTCTCACACGCACACACACACTCCCACCCTCTCACATACACACTCCCACTCCCACTCTCTCACACACACACTCCCACTCCCACTCTCTCACACACACACTCCCACTCTCTCTCTCTCTCACACTCCCACTCCCTCTCATACACACACACTCCCACACTCACGCACATACTCCCACTCTCTCACACACACTCCCACTCTCTCACACTCACACACACTCCCACTCTCTCACACACACACACACTCCCACTCTCTCACACACACACACACCCACTCTCTCACACACACACACACTCCCACTCTCTCACACGCACTCCCACTCCCTCTCTCTCACACACACTCCCACTCCCTCTCACACACTCCCACTCCCTCTCTCGCACACACACTCCCACTCCCTCACACACACACACTCCCACTCCCTCACACACACACACTCCCACTCCCTCACACACACACACTCCCACTCCCTCACACACATACTCCCACTCCCTCACACACATACTCCCACTCTCTCACACACACACTCCCACTATCTCACACACACACTCCCACTCTCACACACACACACACTCCCACTCTCACACACACACTCCCACTCTCACACACACACTCCCACTCTCTCTCACACACACACCCACTTTCTCACACACACACACTCCCACTCTCACACACACACTCCCACTCTCTCTCACACACACACCCACTTTCTCTCACACACACATTCCCACTCCCGCTCTCACACACACACACACTCCCACTCTCTCACACACACACATACACCCACTCTCTCACACACACTCCCACTCTCTCACACACACTCCCACTCTCTCACACACACTTCCACTCACACTCTCTCACACACACACACCCACTCTCACACACACACACTCCCACTCTCTCACACACACACTCCCACTCTCTCACACACACACTCCCACTCTCTCACACACATGCACACTCCCACTCTCTCACACACACGCACACTCCCACTCTCTCACACACTCCCTCTCTCACACATTCCCACTCCCACTCTCTCACACACTCCCACTCCCACTCTCTCTCACACTCCCACTCCCTCTCACACACACACTCCCCCACTCTCACACGCTAATTCTCCCCCACTCCCTCGCACGCACACACTTCCCCACTCCCTCGCAAGCACACACTCCCCCACTCCCTCACACGCACAGACTACCCCACTCCCTTACACGCACACACTCCCCCACTCCTTCACACGCACACACTCCCCCACTCTCACACACACGCACTCCCTCACTCCCTCACACACACACTCCCACACAAACTCCCACTCTCTCACTCCCACTCTCACACACACTCACACACACACTCCCACACCCACACTCCCACTCTCTCTCACATATACACTCCCACTCTCTCTCACACCCACATCCACTCCCACACACACCCACACCCACTCCCACACACACCCACTCCCACACACACCCACACGCACACTCTCTCTCTCACTCACACACACTCCCACTCCCCCACACACCCACACACTCCCACTCCCTCACACACCCCACCCACACACTCCCACTCCCACACACACCCCACCCACACACACACTCCCACTCCCTCACACACCCCCACTCACACACACGCACACTCCCACTCTCACACACACACACTCCCACTCTCACACACACATACACACACTCCGACTCTCACACATACACACACTCCCTCGCACGCAGACACCACCACTCACTCACACACTCCCACTCTCTCACACGCACACACTCCCACTCTCTCACACACACACATACACCCACTCTCTCACACACACACACACCCACTCTCACACGCACACACACCCACTCTCACACACACACATACACCCACTCTCTCACACACACTCCCACTCTCACACACACTTCCACTCCCACTCACACATTCCCACTCTCTCTCACACACACACACTCCCACTCTCTCACACACACACACACTCCCACTCTCTCTCACACACACGCACACACTCCCACTCTCTCACACACACACACTCCCACTCTCTCACACACACACACTCCCACTCTCTCACACACAAACACTCCCACTCTCTCACACGCGCACACACACACTCCCACCCTCTCACATACACACTCCCACTCCCACTCTCTCACACACACACTCCCACTCCCACTCTCTCACACACACACTCCCACTCTCTCTCTCTCTCACACTCCCACTCCCTCTCATACACACACACTCCCACACTCACGCACATACTCCCACTCTCTCACACACACTCCCACTCTCTCACACTCACACACACTCCCACTCTCTCACACACACACACACTCCCACTCTCTCACACACACACACACCCACTCTCTCACACACACACACACTCCCACTCTCTCACACGCACTCCCACTCCCTCTCACACACTCCCACTCCCTCTCTCGCACACACACTCCCACTCCCTCACACACACACACTCCCACTCCCTCACACACACACACTCCCACTCCCTCACACACACACACTCCCACTCCCTCACACACATACTCCCACTCCCTCACACACATACTCCCACTCTCTCACACACACACTCCCACTATCTCACACACACACTCCCACTCTCACACACACACACACTCCCACTCTCACACACACACTCCCACTCTCACACACACACTCCCACTCTCTCTCACACACACACCCACTTTCTCACACACACACACTCCCACTCTCACACACACACTCCCACTCTCTCTCACACACACACCCACTTTCTCTCACACACACATTCCCACTCCCGCTCTCACACACACACACACTCCCACTCTCTCACACACTCGCACACTCCCACTCTCTCAAACACACGCTCACTCCTACTCTCTCAAACACACGCTCACTCCCACTCTCTCACACACATACATTCAGTCCCACTCTCTCTCACACACTCCCACTCCCACTCTCTCACACACTCCCACTCTCTCACACTTTCCCACTCCCACTCTCTCACACACACACACTCCCACTCTCTCACACACAAACACTCCCACTCTCTCACACGCACACACACACTCCCACCCTCTCACATACACACTCCCACTCCCACTCTCTCACACACACACTCCCACTCCCACTCTCACACACACACTCCCACTCTCTCTCTCTCTCACACTCCCACTCCCTCTCATACACACACACTCCCACACTCATGCACATACTTCCACTCTCTCACACACTCCCACTCCCTCGCACGCACACACTCCCCCACTCCCTCGCAAGCACACACTCCCCCACTCCCTCACCTGCACAGACTACCCCACTCTCACACACACGCACTCCCCCACTCCCTCACACACACACACACTCCCACACAAACTCCCACTCTCTCACACTCACACACTCCCACTCCCACTCTCACACACACTCACACACACACACTCCCACACCCACACTCCCACTCTCTCACATATACACTCCCACTCTCACACACCCTCATCCACTCCCACACACACCCACTCCCACACACACACCCACTCCCACACACACCCACACGCACACTCTCTCTCTCACTCACACACACATTCCGCGACTCACACACACTCCCACTCTCTCACACACACACACTCCCACTCCCTCACACACCCACACACACTCCCACTCCCTCACACACACACACACACACTCCCACTCCCTCACACACCCCCACTCACACAAACACACACACTCCCACTCTCACACACACACTCTCCCACTCTCACACACACACACTCTCCCACTCTCTCTCACACACACACCCACTCTCTCACACACACACCCACTCTCTCACACACACACCCACTCCCACTCCCTCTCGCTCACACACACACAGTCCCACTCCCTCTCTCTCACTCCCACTCTCTCACACGCACACTCACACTCTCACACACACACTCCCACTCTCTCTCTCACGCAGTCCCACTCTCTCACACACATACTCCCACACTCATACACATACTCCCACACTCATACACATACTCCCACTCTCTCACAAACACACACACACACTCCCACTCCCTCACACACCCACTCCCACTCTCACACATACACACACTGCCTCGCACACAGACACCACCACTCACTCGCACACTCCCACTCCCTCTCACACACTCACTCTCACTCTCTCACACACACACTCACTCAGTCCCACTCTCTCATACACACACTCCCACTCCGTCACACACTCCCACTCTCTCTCACACTCTCACTCTCTCTCTCTCTCTCACACTCCCACTCCCACTCTCTCACACACTCCCACTTTCACACACACACACTCCCACTCTCTCACACACACACTTAATCCCATTCTCTCACACACACAGTCACTCCCATTCTCTCACACACACACTCACTCTCACTCTTTCACACACACACACACTCAGTCCCACTCTCTCACATACACACTCCCACTCCCTCACACACTCCCACTCTCTCACACACTCCCACTCTCTCACACTCCGACTCCCACTCTCTCACACACACTCCCACTCGCTCACACACACACACACACACTCCCACTCCCTCACACACCCACACACACTCCCACTCCCTCACACACAGACTCCCACTCCCTCACACACCCCCACTCACACAAACACACACACTCCCACTCTCTCACACACACAGACTCCCACTCTCACACACACATACACACTCCCACTCTCTCACACACACACACACTCCCACTCTCTCACACACACACACTCCCACTCTCTCACACACATACACACTCCCACTCTCTCACACACACACACTCACTCCCACTCTCTCACACACACACACTCACTCCCACTCTCTCACACACACACACACTCACTCCCACTCTCTCACTCGCACACACACTCACTCCCACTCTCTCACACGCACACTCACTCCCACTCCCTCACACACACAGTCCCACTCTCTAACACACACACACTCCCAATCCCACTCTCTCACACACACTCACTCCCACTCCCTTCTCTCTCAATCCCACTCCCTCACACACACTCCCACTCTCTCACACACACACACTCCCACTCTCTCACACACTCACACACTCCCACTCGCTCACACGTACAAACACTCCCACCCTCTCTCACACACAGACACAATTCCTCTCCCTCTCACACACACACTCCCACTCTCTTACACACATACTCCCACTCCCACTCTCTCACACACATGCTCCCACTCTCTCACACACACAGACTCCCACACTCTCAAACACACACTCCCACTCCCACTCTCTCACACACTCCCAATCTCTCACACATTCCTACTCCCACTCTCTCACACTCTCCCACTCCCATTCTCCCACACACTCCAACTCCCACTCTCCCACACACTCCCAATCCCTCTCATACACACACTCCCCCACTCTCACACGCACATTCTCCCCCACTCCCTCGCACGCACACACTTCCCCACTCGCTCGCAAGTACACACTCCCCCACTCCCTCACACGCACAGACTACCCCACTCCCTCACACGCACACACTCCCCCACTCCCTCACACGCACACACTCCCCCACTCTCACACACACACACTCCCCCACTCCCTCACACACACGCACACTCCCACACAAACTCCCACTCTCTAACACTCACACACTCCCACTCTCACACATACTCACACACACACACCCCCATACCCACACTCCCACTCTCTCACACATACACTCCCACTCTCTCACACACCCACATTCACTCCCACACACACCCACACCCACTCCCACACACACACCCACACTCTCGCTCACTCACACACACATTCCCCGACTCACACACACACACACACTCCCACTCCCTCACACACTCCCACTACCTCACACACTCCCACTCTCTCTCACACACACACTCCCACTCTCTCTCACACACTCTCCCTCTCACACACACACTCTCCCTCTCACACACACACTCTCCCACTCTCTCACACACACACTCCCACTCTCTCACACACACACTCCCACTCCCAGTCTCTCACACACTCCCACTCTCTCACACATTCCTACTCCCACTCTCTCACACACTCACACTCCCTCTCACACACACACTCCCCCACTCTCACACGCACATTCTCCCCCACTCCCTCGCATGCACACACTTCCCCACTCCCTCGCAAGCACACACTCCCCCACTCCCTCACACGCACAGACTACCCCACTCCCTCACACGCACACTCCCCCACTCCCTCACACACACATACTCCCCCACTCCCTCACACAAACACACACACACTCCCACACAAACTCCCACTCTCTCACACTCACACACTCCCATTCTCACACATACTCACACACACACACTCCCACACACACACTCCCACTCTCTCACACATACACTCCCACTCTCTCACACACCCACATCCACTCCCACACACACCCACACCCACTCCCACACCCACACACACCCACACGCACACTCTCTCTCACTCACACACACATTCCCCGACTCACACACACACTCCCACTCCCTCGCACACCCACACACACTCCCACTCCCTCACACACCCACACACACTCCCACTACCTCACACACCCACATACACCCACTCCCTCACACACCCCCACTCACATACACACTCCCACTCTCTCACACACACTCCCACTCTCACACACACACTCTCCCACTCTCTCACACACTCTCCCACTCTCTCACACACACTCCCACTCTCTCTCACACACACACCCCTCTCTCACACACACTCCCACTCTCTCACACACACACACCCACTCTCTCACACACACACACCCACTCTCTCACACACACTCCCACTCTCTCACACACACACACACACTCCCACTCTCTCACACACACACACCCACTCTCTCACACACACTTCCACTCCCACTCCCTCTCTCTCACTCCCACTCTCTCACACACACTCCCACTCTCTCACACGCACACACACACTCCCACTCTCACACACACACACTCCCACTCTCTCTCACACACACTCCCACTCTCTCACACAACCCCACTCTCATACACATACACACACACACACACACTCCCACTCTCTCACACACTCACACACTCCCACTCCCTCTCACACACACACTCTCCCACTCTCTCACACACTCTCCCACTCTCTCACACACACTCCCACTCTCTCTCACACACACACCCCTCTCTCACACACACTCCCACTCTCTCACACACACACACCCACTCTCTCACACACACACACCCACTCTCTCACACACACTCCCACTCTCTCACACACACACACACACTCCCACTCTCTCACACACACACCCACTCTCTCACACACACTTCCACTCCCACTCCCTCTCTCTCACTCCCACTCTCTCACACACACTCCCACTCTCTCACACGCACACACACACTCCCACTCTCACACACACACACTCCCACTCTCTCTCACACACACTCCCACTCTCTCACACAACCCCACTCTCATACACATACACACACACACACACTCCCACTCTCTCACACACTCACACACTCCCACTCCCTCTCACACACACACTCCCACTGTCTCACACACACTCCCACTCTCTCACACACACTTCCACTCCCACTCTCTCATACACACACACTCCCACTCCCTCACTCCCACTCCCACACAGACACACTCCCACTCTCTCGCACACTCTCCCACTCCCTCAAACACTCCCACTCTCCTACACACACACATTGTCTCACACACACACACACACACTCCCACTCGCTCACACACACACTCCCACTCCCTCACACACACACTCCCACTCTCTCACACACACACGCACACACTCCCTCACACACACACTCCCACTCCCTCACACACACACTCCCACTCTCTCACAAACACACTCACTCAGTCCCTCTCTCACACACACTCCCACTCTCTCACACACACACACTCACTCTCTCACACACACTCACTCAGTCCCACTCTCTCACACACACTTCCACTCCCACTCTCTCATACACACACACTCCCACTCCCACACAGACACACTCCTACTCTCTCACACACACACTCCCACTCTCTCGCACACACACTCCCACTCCCTCACACACACACTCCCACTCCCTCACACACTCCCACTCTCCCACACACACACATTGTCTCACACACACACTCCCACTCCCTCACACTCACACTCCCACTCTCTCACACACACACTCCCACTCTCTCACACACACACTCCCACTCTCTCACACACACTCACTCAGTCCCACTCTCACACACACACTCACTCTCACTCTCTCACACACACACTCACTCAGTTCCACTCTCTCACACACATACTCCCACACTCATACACATACTCCCACTCTCTCACAAACACACACACTCCCACACTCACACACACACTCCCACTCCCTCACACACCCCCACTCTCACACATACACACACTGCCTCGCACACAGACACCACCACTCACTTGCACACTCCCACTCCCTCTCACACACTCACTCTCACTCTCCCACACACACACTCACTCAGTCCCACTCTCTCACACACACACTCCCACTCCCTCACACACTCCCACTCTCTCTCACACTCCCACTCTCTCTCTCACACTCCCACTCCCGCACACACTCCCACTCTCACACACACACACTCCCACTCTCTCACACACACACTTAATCCCATTCTCTCACACACACAGTCACACCCACTCTCTCACACACACACTCACTCTCACTCTTTCACACACACACACACTCAGTCCCACTCTCTCACTCCCTCACACTCCCACTCCCTCACACACTCCCACTCGCACTCTCTCACACGCACACACTCCCACTCTCTCACACACTCCCACTTCCACACTCTCACACATACTCCCACTCCCTCACACACATACACACTCCCACTCTCTCACACACATACACACTCCCACTCTCTCACACACACACACACTCACTCCCACTCTCTCACACACACACACTCACTCCCACTCTCTCTCACACACACACACACTCACTCCCACTCTCTCACACACTCCCACACACTCACTCCCACTCTCTCACACACTCCCACACACTCACTCCCACTCTCTCACACACTCCCACTCTCCCACACACTCCCACTCCCTCACACACACAATCCCACTCCCTCACACACACAGTCCCACTCTCTAACACACACACACTCCCAAACCCACTCTCTCACACACACACACTCCCACTCTCACTCACACACACACTCCCACTCTCTCACACACTCACACACTCCCACTCACTCACACACTCACACACTCCCACTCGCTCACACATACACACACTCCCACCCTCTCACACACACAGACACAATTCCTCTCCCTCTCACACACACACCCCCACTCTCACTCTCTTACACACATACTCCCACTTCCACTCTCTCACACACATGCTCCCATTCTCTCACACACACAGACTCCCACTCTCTCACACACACACTCCCACTCCCACTCTCTCACACACTCCCACTCTCTCACACATTCCTACTCCCACTCTCTCACACTCTCCCACTCCCACTCTCCCACACACACCCAATCCCTCTCACACACACACTCCCCCACTCTCACACGCACATTCTCCCCCACTCCCTCGCACGCACACACTCCCCCACTCCCTCACAAGCACATACTCCCCCACTCTCACACACATGCACTCCCCCACTCCCTCACACACACACACTCCCACACAAACTCCCACTTTCTCACACATACACTCCCACACTCTCACACACCGACATTCACTCCCACACACTCCCACACCGACACACACACCCACACTCTCGCTCACTCACACACACATTCCCCGACTCACACACACACACACACACCCACTCCCTCACACACCCACACACACTCCCACTCTCACACACACACTCTCCCACTCTCACACACACACTCTCCCACTCTCACACACACACACTCCCACTCTCTCACACACTCACACTCCCACTCTCCCACACACTCACACTCCCTCTCACACACACACTCCCCCACTCTCACACGCACATTCTCCCCCACTCCCTCGCACGCACACACTTCCCCACTCCCTCGCAAGCACACACTCCCCCACTCCCTCACATGCACAGACTACCCCACTCCCTCACACGCACACACTCCCCCACACCTCACACGCACACACTCCCCCATTCTCACACACACGCACTCCCCCACTCCCTCACACACACACACATTCCCACACAATATCCCACTCTCTCACACTCACACACTCCCACTCTCACACATACTCACACACACACACTCCCACTCTCTCACACATACACTCCCACTCTCTCACACATCCACATCCACTCCCACACACACCCACACCCACTCCCACACACACCCACACCCACACTCTCTCTCACTCACACACACATTCCCCGACTCACACACACACACACACACTCCCACTCCCTCACACACCCACACACACTCCCACTACCTCTCACACCCACACACACCCACTCCCTCACACACCCACACTCACACACACACACACACTCCCACTCTCTCACACACACACACCCACTCTCTCACACACACTTCCACTCCCACTCCCTCTCTCTCACTCCCACTCTCTCACACACACTCCCACTCTCTCACACGCACACACACACACTCCTATACTCACACACACACACTCCCACTCTCTCTCACACACACTCCCACTCTCTCTCACACACACTCCCACTCTCTCTCACACACACTCCCACTCTCTCTCACACACACTCCCACTCTCTCACACACACACTCCCACTCTCTCACACACACACACACTCTCCCACTCCCTCTCACACACACACTCCCACTGTCTCACACACTCCCACTCTCTCACACACACTTCCACTCCCACTCTCTCATACACACACACTCCCACTCCCTCACTCCCACTCCCACACAGACACACTCCCACTCTCTCGCACACTCTCCCACTCCCTCACACACTCCCACTCTCCTACACACACACATTGTCTCACACACACACACACTCCCACTCGCTCACACACACACTCCCACTCTCTCACAAACACACTCACTCAGTCCCTCTCTCACACACACTCCCACTCTCTCACACACACACTCACTCACTCTCTCACACACACTCACTCAGTCCCACTCTCTCACACACACTTCCACTCCCACTCTCTCATACACACACACACTCCCACTCCCACACAGACACACTCCCACTCTCTCACACACACACTCCCACTCTCTCGCACACACACTCCCACTCCCTCACACACTCCCACTCCCTCACACACTCCCACTCTCCCACACACACACATTGTCTCACACACACACTCCCACTCCCTCACACTCACACTCCCACTCTCTCACACACACACTCCCACTCTCTCACAAACACTCACTCAGTCCCACTCTCACACACATACTCCCACACTCATACACATACTCCCACACTCATACACATACTCCCACTCTCTCACAAACACACACACTCCCACACTCACACACACACTCCCACTCCCTCACACACCCCCACTCACACACACACACACTCCCACTCTCACACATACACACACTGCCTCGCACACAGACACCACCACTCACTCGCACACTCCCACTCCCTCTCACACACTCACTCTCACTCTCCCACACACACACTCACTCAGTCCCACTCTCTCACACACACACTGCCACTCCCTCACACACTCCCACTCTCTCTCACACTCCCACTCTCTCTCTCTCACACTCCCACTCTCGCACACACTCCCACTCCCTCACACACTCCCACTTCACACACACACACTCCCACTCTCTCACACACACACTCCCACTCTCACACACACACACACTTAATCCCATTCTCTCACACACACAGTCACTCCCACTCTCTCACACACACACTCACTCTCACTCTTTCACACACACACACTCAGTCCCACTCTCTCACTCCCTCACACACTCCCACTCCCTCACACACTCCCACTCCCACTCTCTCACATGCACACACTCCCACTCTCTCACACACACTCCCACTCGCTCACACACTCCCACTTCCACACTCTCACACATACTCCCACTCCCTCACACACATACACACTCCCACTCTCTCACACACACACACTCACTCCCACTCTCTCACACACACACACTCACTCCCACTCTCTCACACACACACTCACTCCCACTCTCTCACACACACACTCACTCCCACTCTCTCACACACACACTCACTCCCACTCTCTCACACACACACACACACTCACTCCCACTCTCTCACACACTCCCACACACTCACTCCCACTCTCTCACACACTCCCACTCTCCCACACACTCCCACTCTCCCACACACTCCCACTCCCTCACACACACAATCCCACTCCCTCACACACACAGTCCCACTCTCTAACACACACACACTCCCAATCCCACTCTCTCACACACACACACTCCCACTCTCACTCACACACACACTCCCACTCTCTCACACACACTCACTCCCACTCCCTTCTCTCTCAATCCCACTCCCTCACACACACTCCCACTCTCTCACACACACACACTCCCACTCTCTCACACACACCCAATCCCTCTCACACACACTCCCCCACTCTCACACGCATTCCTACTCCCACTCTCTCACACTCTCCCACTCCCACTCTCCCACACACTCCCAATCCCTCTCACACGCACATTCTCCCCCACTCCCTCGCACGCACACACTCCCCCACTCCCTCACACGCACATACTCCCCCACTCTCACACACATGCACTCCCCCACTCCCTCACACACACACACTCCCACACAAACTCCCACTTTCTCACACATACACTCCCACACTCTCACACACCGACATTCACTCCCACACACACCCACACCCACTCCGACACACACACCCACACTCTCGCTCACTCACACACACATTCCCCGACTCACACACACACACACACACACACACACCCACTCCCTCACACACCCACACACACTCCCACTACCTCACACACACACACACTGTCCAACTCTCTCACACACACACGCCCTCCCACTCTCAAACACACACTCTCCCACTCTCACACACACACTCCCACTCTCTCACACACACACTCCCACTCTCTCACACACTCACACTCCCACTCTCCCACACACTCACACTCCCACTCACACACACACTCCCCCACTCTCACACGCACATTCTCCCCCACTCCCTCGCACGCACACACTTCCTCACTCCCTCGCAAACACACACTCCCCCACTCCCTCACACGCACAGACTACCCCACTCCCTCACACGCACACACTCCCCCACTCCCTCACATGCACACACTCCCCCATTCTCACACACACGCACTCCCCCACTCCCTCACACACACACACATTCCCACACAAACTCCCACTCTCTCACACTCACACACTCCCACTCTCACACATACTCACACACACACACTCCCACTCTCTCACACATACACTCCCACTCTCTCACACACCCACATCCACTCCCACACACACCCACACCCACTCCCACACACACCCACACTCTCTCTCACTCACACACACATTCCCCGACTCACACACACACACTCCCACTCCCTCACACACCCACACACACTCCCACTACCTCTCACACCCAGACTCACACACACACACACACTCCCACTCCCTCACACACCCACACACACTCCCACTACCTCTCACACCCAGACTCACACACACACACACACTCCCACTCTCTCACACACACACTCACTCAGTCCCACTCTCACACACACACACTCCCACTCTCTCACACACACACTCACTCTCACTCTCTCACACACACACTCACTCAGTCCCACTCTCTCACACACTTCCACTCCCACTCCCTCACACACTCCCACTCTCTCTCACACTCTCACTCTCTCTCACACTCCCACTCCCTCACACACTCCCACTCCCTCACACACACACACACACTCCCACTCTCCCACACACACACTTAATCCCACTCTCTCACACACACAGTCACTCCCACTCTCTCACACACACACTCACTCTCACTCTCTCACACATACACACTCAGTCCCACTCTCTCACACACACCCTCCCATTCCCTCACAAACTCCCACTCTCTCTCACACTCCCACACTCTCACACGCACACACTCCCACTCTCTCTCACACTCCCACACTCCCACTCACACACACACTCCCACTCTCTCACACACACACTCCCACTCTCTCACACACACTTCCACTCCCACTCTCTCATACACACACACTCCCACTCCTTCACTCCCACTCCCACAGACACACACCCACTCTCTCGCACACACACTCCCACTCTCTCGCACACACTCCCACTCCCTCACACACTCCCACTCCCTCACACACTCCCACTCTCCCACACACACACATTGTCTCACACACACACACACTCCCACTCCCTCACACACACACTCCCACTCCCTCACACACACACTCCCACTCCCTCACACACACACTCCCACTCTCTCACACACACACTCCCACTCTCTCACACACACTCACTCAGTCCCACTCTCTCACACACACTCCCACTCCCTCACACACTAGCACTGTCTATCACACTCTCACTCTCTTTCACACTCTCACTCTCTCTCACACTCGCACTCCCACTCTCTCACACACTCCCACTCCCTCACACTCTCCCACTCTCACACACACACACACTCCCACTCTCACACACACACACTTAATACCACTCTCTCACACACACAGTCACTCCCACTCTCTCACACACACACACTCCCACTCTCTCACACACACACACGTAATACCACTCTCTCACACACACAGTCACTCCCACTCTCTCACACACACACTCAGTCCCACTCTCTCACACACACACTCCCACTCCCTCACACACTCCCACTCTCTCTCACACTCACACACTCTCTCACACTCACACACTCTCTCACACTCACACACTCTCTCACACTCCCACTCCCACTCTCTCACACGCACACACTCCCACTCCCACTCTCTCACACACACTCCCACTCGCTCACACACTCCCACTTCCACACTCTCACACATACTCCCACTCCCTCACACACATACACACTCCCACTCTCTCACACACATACACACTCCCACTCTCTCACACACACACTCACTCCCACTCTCTCACACACACACTCACTCCCACTCTCTCACACACACACTCACTCCCACTCTCTCTCACACACACTCACTCCCACTCTCACACACACTCACTCCCACTCTCTCACACACACACTCACTCCCACTCTCTCACACACATACACTCACTCCCACTCTCTCTCACACACACACACACTCCCAATCCCACTCTCTCACACACTCCCACTCTCTCACACATACACTCCCACTCTCTCACACACACTCACTCCCACTCCCTTCTCTCTCAATCCCACTCCCTCACACACACTCCCACTCTCTCACACACACACACACTCCCACTCGCTCACACATACACACACTCCCACCCTCTCACACACACAGACACAATTCGTCTCCCTCTCACACGCACTCCCACTCTCTTACACACATACTCCCACTCCCACTCTCTCACACACATACTCCCACTCTCTCACACACACACACTCCCACTCTCTCACACACACACTCCCACTCTCTCACACACACACTCCCACTCTCTCACACACACACTCCCACTCTCTCACACACACACTCCCACTCGCTCACACATACACACACTCCCACCCTCTCACACACACAGACACAATTCGTCTCCCTCTCACACGCACTCCCACTCTCTTACACACATACTCCCACTCCCACTCTCTCACACACACACTCCCACTCTCTCACACACACACTCCCACTCTCTCACACACACACTCCCACTCTCTCACACACACACTCCCACTCTCTCACACACACACACTCCCACTCTCTCACACACACACTCCCACTCTCTCACACACACTCCCACTCGCTCACACACACACTCCCACTCGCTCACACATACACACACTCCCACCCTCTCACACACACAGACACAATTCCTCTCCCTCTCACACGCACTCCCACTCCCACTCTCTTACACACATATTCCCACTCCCACTCTCTCACACACATACTCCCACTCTCTCACACACACACACTCCCACTCTCTCACACACACACACTCCCACTCTCTCTCACACACACACTCCCACTCTCTCACACACACACTCCCACTCTCTCACACACATGCACACTCCCACTCTCTCACACACACACTCCCACTCTCTCACACACACCCACTCTCTCACACATTCCTACTCCCACTCTCTCACACTCTCCCACTCCCACTCTCCCACACACTCCAACTCCCATTCTCCCACACACACTCCCCCACTCTCACACGCACATTCTCCCCCACTCCCTCGCACGCACACACTTCCCCACTCCCTCGCAAGCACACACTCCCCCACTCCCTCACACGCACAGACTACCCCACTCCCTCACACGCACACACTCCCCCACTCTCACACACACGCACTCCCCCACTCCCTCACACACACACACACTCCCACACAAACTCCCTCACACTCACACACTCCCACTCTCTCACACACACACCCACACCCACTCCCACACACACCCACACTCTCTCACTCACACACACATTCCCCAACTCACACACACACACACACACACACTCCCACTCCCTCACACACCCACACACACTCCCACTACCTCACACACCCACACACACACACCCTCACACACCACCACTCACACTCTCTCTCATTCACTCACATACATTCCCCGACTCTCTCACACACACACACACTCCCACTCCCTCACACACCCACACACACTCCCACTACCTCACACACCCACACACACACACCCACTCCCTCACACACCCCCACTCACACACACACACACTCCCACGCTCTCACACACACCCACTCTCTCACACGCACACTCCCACTCTCTCACAAACACACACACACCCACTCTCTCACACACACACACACCCACTCTCTCACACGCACACACACCCACTTTCTCACACACATACTCCCACTCTCTCACACACACACTCCCACACTCCCACACATCCCCACTCTCTCACACACACACACACACTCCCTCGCACACTCCCACTCCCTCTCACACCCACACTCCCACTCTCTCTCACACACACACACACTCCCACTCTCTCACACACTCACACACACACTACCACTCTCACTCACACACACACTCCCACTCTCACTCACACACACACTCCCACTCTCACACACACACATACTCCCACTCTCACACACACTCCCACTCTCTCACACACTCCCACTCTCTCACACACTCCCACTCTCTCACACACTTCCACTCCCACTCTCTCATACACACAAACTCCCACTCTCTCATACACACAAACTCCCATTCCCTCACTCTCACTCCCAAACCGACACACTCCCACTCTCTCACACACACACTCCCACTGTCTCGCACACACACTCCCACTCTCTCGCACACACACTCCCACTCCCTCACACACACACTCCCACTCCCTCACACACACACTCCCACTCTCCCACACACACACTCCCACTCTCCCACACACACACTCCCACTCTCTCACACACACACTCCCACTCCCTCACACACACAATCCCACTCCCTCACACACACACTCCCACTCTCTCACACACACACACTCTCACACACACACACACACTCTCTCACACTCTCACTCTCTCTCACACTTCCACTCCCACTCTCTCACTCACTCCCACTCCCTCACACACTCCCACTCTCCCACACACACACAGTCTCACACACACACCCACACTCCCACTCTCTCACACAAACACACTCCCACTCTCTCACACACACACTTACTCCCACTCTCTCACACACACAGTCACTCCCACTCTCTCTCACACACACACACACTCCCACTCTCTCACATGCACACGCTCCCACTCCCACTCTCTCACATGCACACACTCCCACTCCCACTCTCTCACACACACACTCCCACTCTCTCACACACACTCACTCAGTCCCACTCTCACACACACACACTCCCACTCTCTCACACACACACTCACTCTCACTCTCTCACACACACACTCACTCAGTCCCACTCTCTCACACACATACTCCCACACTCATACACATACTCCCACTCTCTCACAAACACACACACTCCCACACTCACACACACACTCCCACTCCCTCACACACCCCCACTCACACACAAACACACTCCCACTCTCACACATACACACACTGCCTCGCACACAGACACCACCACTCACTCGCACACTCCCACTCCCTCTCACACACACACTCCCACTCTCTCTCACACACACACACTCCCACTCCCTCACACACTCCCACTCTCTCTCACACTCCCACTCTCTCTCTCTCACACTCCCACTCCCACTCTCGCACACACTCCCACTCCCTCACACACTCCTACTCTCACACACACACACTCCCACTCTCTCACACACACACTCCCACTCTCTCACACACACACTTAATCCCATTCTCTCACACACACAGTCACTCCCACTCTCTCACACACACACTCACTCTCACTCTTTCACACACACACACACTCAGTCCCACTCTCTCACTCCCTCACACACTCCCACTCCCACTCTCTCACACGCACACACTCCCACTCTCTCACACGCACACACTCCCACTCGCTGACACACTCCCACTTCCACACTCTCACACATACTCCCACTCCCTCACACACATACACACTCCCACTCTCTCACACACATACACACTCCCACTCTCTCACACACATACACACTCACTCCCACTCTCTCACACACACACACTCACTCCCACTCTCTCACACACACACTCACTCCCACTCTCTCACACACACTCACTCCCACTCTCACACACACACACACTCACTGCCACTCTCTCACACACACACTCACTCCCACTCTCTCACACACACTCACTCCCACTCTCTCACACACACACTCACTCCCACTCTCTCACACAAACTCACTCCCAGTCTCTCACACACAAACTCACTCCCACTCTCTCACACACACTCACTCCCACTCTCTCACACACACACACACACACTCACTCCCACTCTCTCACACACTCCCACACACTCACTCCCACTCTCTCACACACTCCCACTCTCCCACACACTCCCACTCCCTCACACACACAATCCCACTCCCTCACACACACAGTCCCACTCTCTAACACACACACACTCCCAATCCTACTCTCTCGCGCACACACACTCCCACTCTCACTCACACACACACTCCCACTCTCTCACACACACTCACTCCCACTCCCTTCTCTCTCAATCCCACTCCCTCACACACACTCCCACTCTCTCACACACACACACTCCCACTCTCTCACACACTCACACACTCCCACTCGCTCACACACTCACACACTCCCACTCGCTCACACATACACACACTCCCACCCTCTCACACACACAGACACAATTCCTCTCCCTCTCACACACACACCCCCACTCCCACTCTCTTACACACATACTCCCACTCCGACTCTCTCACACACATGCTCCCATTCTCTCACACACACAGACTCCCACTCTCTCACACACACTCCCACTCCCACTCTCTCACACACTCCCACTCTCTCACACATTCCTACTCCCACTCTCTCACACTCTCCCACTCCCACTCTCCCACACACTCCCAATCCCTCTCACACACACACTCCCCCACTCTCACACGCACATTCTCCCCCACTCCCTCGCACGCACACACTCCCCCACTCCCTCACACGCACATACTCCCCCACTCTCACACACATGCACTCCCCCACTCCCTCACACACGCACACTCCCACACAAACTCCCACTTTCTCACACATACACTCCCACACTCTCACACACCGACATTCACTCCCACACACACCCACACCCACTCCGACACACACACCCACACTCTCGCTCACTCACACATACATTCCCCGACTCACACACACACACACACACACACACACCCACTCCCTCACACACCCACACACACTCCCACTACCTCAAACACACACACACTGTCCCACTCTCTCACACACACACGCCCTCCCACTCTCACACACACACTCTCCCACTCACACACACACACTCCCACTCTCTCACACACACACTCCCACTCTCTCACACACACACTCCCACTCTCTCACACACTCACACTCCCACTCTCCCACACACTCACACTCCCACTCTCCCACACACTCCCCCACTCTCACACGCACATTCTCCTCCACTCCCTCGCACGCACACACTTCCCCACTCCCTCGCAAGCACACACTCCCCCACTCCCTCACACGCACAGACTACCCCACTCTCACACGCACACACTCCCCCACTCCCTCACACGCACACACTCCCCCACTCTCACACACACGCACTCCCCCACTCCCTCACACACACACACATTCCCACACAATATCCCACTCTCTCACACTCACACACTCCCACTCTCACACATACTCACACACACACACTCCCACTCTCTCACACATACACTCCCACTCTCTCACACACCCACATCCACTCCCACACACACCCACACCCACTCCCACACACACCCACTCCCACACACACCCACACGCACACTCTCTCTCACTCACACACACATTCCCCGACTCACACACACACACACACTCCGACTCCCTCACACACCCACACACACTCCCACTACCTCTCACACCCACTCCCTCACACACACACACACACTCCCACTCTCACACACACACACACACACTCCCACTCTCACACACACACACTCCCACTCTCTCACACACACACTCACTCAGTCCCACTCTCACACACACACACTCCCACTCTCTCACACACACACTCACTCTCACTCTCTCACACACACACTCACTCAGTCCCACTCTCTCACACACTTCCACTCCCACTTCCTCACACACTCCCACTCTCTCTCACACTCTCACTCTCTCTCACACTCCCACTCCCTCACACACACACTTAATCCCACTCTCTCACACACACACACACTCCCACTCTCCCACACACACACTTAATCCCACTCTCTCACACACACACTCACTCTCTCACACACACACTCAGTCCCACTCTCTCACACACACACTCCCATTCCCTCACAAACTCCCACTCTCTCTCACACTCCCACACTCTCTCACACTCCCACTCCCACTCTCTCACACGCACACACTCCCACTCTCTCTCACACACACACTCACACACTCCCACTCCCTCTCACACACACACTCCCACTCTCTCACACACACACTCCCACTCTCTCACACACACTTCCACTCCCACTCTCTCATACACACACACTCCCACTCCTTCACTCCCACTCCCACAGACACACGCCCACTCTCTCGCACACACACTCCCACTCTCTCGCACACACTCCCACTCCCTCACACACTCCCACTCTCCCACACACACACATTGTCTCACACACACTCCCACTCCCTCACACACACACTCCCACTCCCTCACACACACACTCCCACTCCCTCACACACACACTCCCACTCCCTCACACACACACTCCCACTCCCTCACACACACACTCCCACTCCCTCACACACTCGCACTCTCTATCACACTCGCACTCTCTATCACACTCTCACTCTCTCTCACACTCTCACTCTCCCACTCCCACTCTCTCACACACACACACACTCCCACTCTCACACACACACACTTAATACCACTCTCTCACACACACAGTCACTCCCACTCTCTCACACACACACACTCCCACTCTCTCACACACACACTTCATACCACTCCCTCACACACACAGCACTCCCACTCTCTCACACACACACTCACTCTCACTCTCTCACACACACACTCACTCTCACTCTCTCACACACACACACTCACTCAGTCCCACTCTCTCACACACACACTCCCACTCCCTCACACACTCACACACTCTCTCACACTCACACACTCTCTCACACTCCCACTCCCACTCTCTTACACGCACACACTCCCACTCCCACTCTCTCACACACACTCCCACTCGCTCACACACTCCCACTTCCACACTCTCACACATACTCCCACTCCCTCACACACGTACACACTCCCACTCTCTCACACACACACTCACTCCCACTCTCTCACACACACACACTCCCACTCTCTCACACACACACTCACTCCCACTCTCTCACACACACTCACTCCCACTCTCTCACACACACACACTCACTCCCACTCTCTCACACACACACACTCTCCCACACACTCCCACTCCCTCACGCACACAATCCCACTCCCTCACACACACAGTCCCACTCTCTAACACACACACTCCCAATCCCACTCTCTCACACACACACTCCCACTCTCACTCACACACACACTCCCACTCTCTCACACACACTCACTCCCACTCCCTTCTCTCTCAATCCCACTCCCTCACACACACTCCCACCCTCTCACACACAGACACAATTCCTCTCCCTCACACACACAGTCCCACTCTCTAACACACACTCACTCCCACTCCCTTCTCTCTCAATCCCACTGCCTCACACACACTCCCACTCTCTCACACACACACACACTCCCACTCTCTCACACACTCACACACTACCACTCGCTCACACATACACACACTCCCACTCTCTCACACACACTTCCACTCCCACTCTCTCATACACACACACTCCCACTCCCTCACTCCCACTCCCACACAGACACACTCTCACACACACACTCCCACTCTCTCACACACACACTCCCACTCTCTCGCACACACACTCCCACTCTCTCGCACAATCCCACTCCCCCACACACACACATTGTCTCACACACACACACACACTCCCACTCCATCACACACACACTCCCACTCCCTCACACACATACTCCCACTCTCTCACACACACACAAACTCCCACTCTCACACACACACACTCACTCTCACTCTCTCACACACACACTCACTCAGTCCCACTATCTCACACACACACTCCCACTCCCTCACACACTCCCACTCCCTCTCACACTCTAACATCTCTCACACTCTCACTCTTCTTGAACAACTTTTCTTTCCAATCCTCCCACTTTCTCCAAACAAAAGGAGTAGCCATGGGCACCCGCATGGGCCCCAGCTATGCCTGCCTCTTCGTAGGGTATGTGGAACAATCCATCTTCCGCAACTACACTGGCCCCACCCCCCATCTTTTTCTCCGCTACATCGATGACTGTATCGGCGCTGCCTCGTGCTCCCACGAGGAGGTTGAACAGTTCATCCACTACACCAACACCTTCCACCCCGACCTCAAATTCACCTGGACAGTCTCGGACTCCTCCCTCCCCTTCCTAGACCTTTCTGTTTCTATCTCAGGCGACCGAATCAACACGGACATCTACTACAAACCTACCGACTCCCACAGGTCCCTGGACTACACCTCCTCCCATCCTGCCCCCTGTAAAAACGCCATCCCATTCTCCCAATTCCTTCGTCTCCGCCGCATCTGCTCCCAGGAGGACCAGTTCAAAATACGTACAACACAGATGGCCTCCTTCTTCAAGGACCGCAATTTCCCCCCCGACGTGGTCGACGGTGCCCTCCACCGCATCTCCTCCACTTCCCGCTCCTCCGCCCTTGAGCCCCGCCCCTCCAACCGCCACCAGGACAGAATCCCACTGGTCCTCACCTACCACCCCACCAATCTCCATGTACAGCGTATCATCCGCCGTCACTTCCGCCACCTCCAAACGGACCCCACCACCAGGGATATATTTCCCTCCCCTCCTCTATCAGCTTTCCGTAGAGACCACTCCCTCCGGGACTCCCTTGTCAGATCCACACCCCCCACCGACCCAACCTCCACTCCCGGCACCTTCCCTTGCAACCGCAGGAGGTGCAACACTTGCGCCCACACCTCCCCCCTCACTTCTCTCCAAGGCCCCAAAGGAAACTTCCATATCCGCCACAGATTCACCTGCACCTCCACCCACATCATCTACTGCATCCGCTGCAGCCGGTGTGGCCTCCTCTATATTGGGGAGACAGGCCGCCTACTTGCGGAGCGATTCAGAGAGCACCTCTGGGCCACCCGGACGAACCAACCCAACCAACCTGTGGCACAGCATTTCAACACCCCCTCCCACTCCACCGAGGATATGCAGGTCATTGGACTCATCCACCGCCAAACCACAACAACGCGACGGTCGGAGGAGGAGCGTCTTATCTTCCGACTGGGATCCCTCCAACCGCAGGGGATGAACTTGGACTTCACCAGTTTCTTCATCCCCCCACCTTGTCTCAGCCGGATCCCTCCAGCCCGGCACCGCCTTCCTGACCTGCAGTCTTCTTCTTGACCTCTCCGCCTCCACCCTACTCCGACCTATCACCCTCACCTTGACCTCTTTCCACCTATCACATTTCCAACTCCCCTCCTCCAAGTCCTTCCTCCCTACCTTTTATCTTCTCCTGCTGAACACTCTCTGCTCATTCCTGAAGAAGGGCCTGTGCCCGAAACGTCGAATCTCCTGTTCCCTGGATGCTGCCTGACCTGCTGTGCTGTTCCAGCAATAAAGTTTCAACCACACTCCCACTCTCTCACACACTCCCACTCCCTCACATACTCCCACTCTCTCACACACACACTCCCACTCTCACACACACACACACTCCCACTCTCTCTCACACACACACTCCCACTCTCTCACACACACACTTAATACCACTCTCTCACACACACACTTAATACCACTCTCTCACACACACACACACTCCCACTCTCTCTCACACTCACACACTCTCTCACACTCCCATTCCCATTCTCTCACACACACTCCCACTCGCTCACACACTCCCACTTCCACACTCTCACACATACTCCCACTCCCTCACACACATACACACTCCCACTCTCTCACACACACACACTCCCGCTCTCTCTCACACACACACTCCCACTCTCTCTCTCACACACACACACTCCCACTCTCTCACACACACACTCACTCCCACTCTCTCACACACACACTCACTCCCACTCTCTCCCACACACACTCACTCCCACTCCCTTCTCTCTCAATCCCACTCTCTCACACACACTCCCACTCTCTCACACACACACTCACTCCCACTCTCTCACACACACACTCACTCCCACTCTCTCCCACACACACTCACTCCCACTCCCTTCTCTCTCAATCCCACTCTCTCACACACACTCCCACTCTCTCACACACACACTCACTCCCACTCTCTCACACACACACTCACTCCCACTCTCTCCCACACACACTCACTCCCACTCCCTTCTCTCTCAATCCCACTCTCTCACACACACTCCCACTCTCTCACACACACACACTCCCACTCGCTCACACATACACACACTCCCACCCTCTCAAACACACAGACACAATTCCTCTCCCTCTCACACGCACTCCCACTCCCACTCTCTCACACACATACTCCCACTCCCACTCTCTCACACACATACTCCCACTCTCTCACACACACACACTCCCACTCTCTCACACACACACACTCCCACTCTCTCTCACACACACACACTCCCACTCTCTCTCACACACACACTCCCACTCCCACTCTCACTCACACACACACTCCCACTCTCACTCACACTCCCACTCTCTCACACACACTTCCACTCCCACTCTCTCATACACACAAACTCCCACTCCCTCACTCTCACTCCCACACAGACACACTCCCACTCTCTCACACACACACTCCCACTCTCTCGCACACAGTCCCACTCTCTCGCACACACAGTCACTCCCACTCTCTCACACACACACTCACTCTCACTCTCTCACACACACTCAGTCCCACTCTCTCACACACACACTCCCACTCCCTCACACACTCCCACTCTCTCTCACACTCACACACTTTCTCACACTCCCACTCCCACTCTCTCACACACACTCCCACTCGCTCACACACTCCCACTTCCACACTCTCACACATACTCCCACTCCCTCACACACATACACACTCCCACTCTCTCACACACATACACACTCCCACTCTCTCACACACATACACACTCCCACTCTCTCACACACACACTCACTCCCACTCTCTCACACACACACTCACTCCCACTCTCTCTCACACACACTCACTCCCACTCTCTCACACACACACTCACTCCCACTCTCTCACACACACAATCCCACTCTCTAACACACACACACACACTCCCAATCCCACTCTCTCACACACACACACTCCCACTCTCTCACACATACACTCCCACTCTCTCACACACACTCACTCCCACTCCCTTCTCTCTCAATCCCACTCCCTCACACACACTCCCACTCTCTCACACACACTCACTCCCACTCTCTCCCACACACTCCCACTCCCTCTCACACACACACATACACTCCCTCGCACACTCCCACTCCCTCTCACACACACACTCCCACTCTCTCTCACACACACACACTCCCACTCTCTCACACACTCACACACTCCCACTCCCTCTCACACACACACTCCCACTCCCACTCTCACTCACACACACACTCCCACTCTCACTCACACACACACTCTCTCACACACACTTCCACTCCCACTCTCTCATACACACAAACTCCCACTCCCTCACTCTCACTCCCACACAGACACACTCCCACTCTCTCACACACACACTCCCACTCTCTCGCACACAGTCCCACTCTCTCGCACACACACTCCCACTCTCTCGCACACACACTCCCACTCTCTCGCACACACACTCCCACTCCCTCACACACACACTCCCACTCCCTCACACACACACTCCCACTCTCCCACACACACACATTGTCTCACACACACACACTCCCACTCCCTCACACACACTCCCACTCCCTCACACACACAATCCCACTCCCACACAATCCCACTCCCACACACACTCTCTCACACACACACTCTCTCACACACACACACACTCTCACTCTCTCACACACACACTCACTCAGTCCCACTCTCTCACACACACACTCCCACTCCCTCAAAAACTCCCACTCTCTCTCACACTCTCACTCTCTCTCACACTCTCACTCTCTCTCACACTTCCACTCCCACTCTCTCACTCACTCCCACTCCCTCACACACTCCCACTCTGCCACACACACACAGTCTCACACACACACCCACACTCCCACTCTCTCACACAAACACACTCCCACTCTCTCACACACACACTTACTCCCACTCTCTCACACACACACTTACTCCCACTCTCTCACACACACAGTCACTCCCACTCTCTCACACACACACAGTCACTCCCACTATCTCACACACACACTCCCACTCCCTCACACACTCCCACTCTCTCTCACACTCACACACTCTCTCACACTCACACACTCTCTCACACTCCCACTCCCACTCTCTCTCACACTCACACACTCTCTCACACTCCCACTCTCTCACATGCACACACTCCCACTCCCACTCTCACACACACTCCCACTCGCTCACACACTCCCACTTCCACACTCTCACACATACTCCCACTCCCTCACACACCCACACACTCCCACTCTCTCACACACACACACTCCCACTCTCTCACACACACACACTCACTCCCACTCTCTCCCACACACTCCAACTCCCACTCTCCCACACACACTCCCCCACTCTCACACGCACATTCTCCCCCACTCCCTCGCACGCACACACTTCCCCACTCCCTCGCAAGCACACACTCCCCCACTCCCTCACACGCCCAGACTACCCCACTCCCTCACACGCACACACTCCCCCACTCCCTCACACGCACATACTCCCCCACTCTCACACACACGCACTCCCCACTCCCTCACACACACACACACACTCCCACACAAACTCCCACTCTCTCACACTCACACACTCCCACTCTCACACACACTCACACACACATACTCCCACACCCACACTCCCACTCTCTCACACATACACTCCCACAAACACAAACACCCACTCCCACACACACCCACACACACACTCTCTCTCACTCACACACACGTTCCCCAACTCACACACACACTCCCACTCCCTCACACACCCACACACACTCACACTCCCTCACACACCCACACACACTCCCACTACCTCACACACCCACACACACACACACTCCCTCACACACTCCCACTCACACACACTCCCACTCTCACACACACACTCCCATCTCACACACACACTCTCCCACTCTCACACACTCCCACTACCTCACACACACACACACACCCACTCTCTCACACACACACTCTCACACTCACACACACACTCCCACTCCCTCACACACCCCCACTCTCACACACACACACTCCCTTGCACACTCCCACTCCCTCTCACATACACACTCCCACTCTCTCTCACACACACACACTCCCACTCTCTCACACACTCACACACTCCCACTCCCTCTCACACACACACTACCGCTCTCACTCACACACACACTCCCACTCTCACACACACTCCCACACACTCCCACTCTCACACACACTCCCACTCTCACACACACACTCCCACTCCCACTCTCTCATACACACAAACTCCCACTCCCTCACTCTCACTCCCACACAGACACACTCCCACTCTCTCACACACACACTCCCACTCCCTCACACACCCCCACTCTCTCACACACACACACACTCCCTTGCACACTCCCACTCCCTCTCACACACACACTCCCACTCTCTCTCACACACACACACACTCCCACTCTCTCACACACTCACACACTCCCACTCCCTCTCACACACACACTACCACTCTCACTCACACACACACTCCCACTCTCACACACACTCCCACACACTCCCACTCTCACACACACTCCCACTCTCTCTCACACACTCCCACTCCCACTCTCTCATACACACAAACTCCCACTCCCTCACTCTCACTCCCACACAGACACACTCCCACTCTCTCGCACACACACTCCCACTCTCTCGCACACACACTCCCACTCCCTCGCACACACACTCCCACTCCCTCGCACACACACTCCCACTCCCTCGCACACACACTCCCACTCCCTCACACACACACTCTCACACACACACACTCTCACACACACTCCCACTCTCTCACACACACACTCACTCTCACTCTCTCACACACACACTCACTCAGTCCCACTCTCTCACACACACTCCCACTCTCTCAAAAACTCCCACTCTCTCTCACACTCTCACTCTCTCTCACACTCTCTCTCACACTCTCTCTCACACTCCCACTCCCACTCTCTCACTCACTCCCACTCTCCCACACACACACAGTCTCATACACACACACGCACACTCCCACTCTCTCACACACACACTTACTCCCACTCTCTCACACACACAGTCACTCCCACTCTTTCACACACACATTCACTCCCACTCTCTCACACACATACACTCAGTCCCACTCTCTCACACACACACTCCCACTCCCTCACACACTCCCACTCTCTCTCACACTCACACACTCTCTCACACTCACACACTCTCTCACACGCACACACTCCCACTCCCACTCTCTCACACACACTCCCACTTCCACATCTCACACTCCCACTTCCACATCTCACACACACACACACTCCCACTCTCTCACACACACACACACACTCCCACTCTCTCACACACACACACACTCCCACTCTCTCACACACATACACACTCCCACTCTCTCACACACACACTCACTCCCACTCTCTCACACACACACTCACTCCCACTCTCTCTCACACACACTCACTCCCACTCTCTCACACACACACTCACTCCCACTCTCTCACACACACAATCCCACTCTCTAACACACACACACACACTCCCAATCCCACTCTCTCACACACACACACTCCCACTCTCTCACACATACACTCCCACTCTCTCACACACACTCACTCCCACTCCCTTCTCTCTCAATCCCACTCCCTCACACACACTCCCACTCTCTCACACACACTCACTCCCACTCTCTCCCACACACTCCCACTCCCTCTCACACACACACATACACTCCCTCGCACACTCCCACTCCCTCTCACACACACACTCCCACTCTCTCTCACACACACACACTCCCACTCTCTCACACACTCACACACTCCCACTCCCTCTCACACACACACTCCCACTCCCACTCTCACTCACACACACACTCCCACTCTCACTCACACACACACTCTCTCACACACACTTCCACTCCCACTCTCTCATACACACAAACTCCCACTCCCTCACTCTCACTCCCACACAGACACACTCCCACTCTCTCACACACACACTCCCACTCTCTCGCACACAGTCCCACTCTCTCGCACACACACTCCCACTCTCTCGCACACACACTCCCACTCTCTCGCACACACACTCCCACTCCCTCACACACACACTCCCACTCCCTCACACACACACTCCCACTCTCCCACACACACACATTGTCTCACACACACACACTCCCACTCCCTCACACACACTCCCACTCCCTCACACACACAATCCCACTCCCACACAATCCCACTCCCACACACACTCTCTCACACACACACTCTCTCACACACACACACACTCTCACTCTCTCACACACACACTCACTCAGTCCCACTCTCTCACACACACACTCCCACTCCCTCAAAAACTCCCACTCTCTCTCACACTCTCACTCTCTCTCACACTCTCACTCTCTCTCACACTTCCACTCCCACTCTCTCACTCACTCCCACTCCCTCACACACTCCCACTCTGCCACACACACACAGTCTCACACACACACCCACACTCCCACTCTCTCACACAAACACACTCCCACTCTCTCACACACACACTTACTCCCACTCTCTCACACACACACTTACTCCCACTCTCTCACACACACAGTCACTCCCACTCTCTCACACACACACAGTCACTCCCACTATCTCACACACACACTCCCACTCCCTCACACACTCCCACTCTCTCTCACACTCACACACTCTCTCACACTCACACACTCTCTCACACTCCCACTCCCACTCTCTCTCACACTCACACACTCTCTCACACTCCCACTCTCTCACATGCACACACTCCCACTCCCACTCTCACACACACTCCCACTCGCTCACACACTCCCACTTCCACACTCTCACACATACTCCCACTCCCTCACACACCCACACACTCCCACTCTCTCACACACACACACTCCCACTCTCTCACACACACACACTCACTCCCACTCTCTCCCACACACTCCAACTCCCACTCTCCCACACACACTCCCCCACTCTCACACGCACATTCTCCCCCACTCCCTCGCACGCACACACTTCCCCACTCCCTCGCAAGCACACACTCCCCCACTCCCTCACACGCCCAGACTACCCCACTCCCTCACACGCACACACTCCCCCACTCCCTCACACGCACATACTCCCCCACTCTCACACACACGCACTCCCCACTCCCTCACACACACACACACACTCCCACACAAACTCCCACTCTCTCACACTCACACACTCCCACTCTCACACACACTCACACACACATA
This sequence comes from Chiloscyllium plagiosum, assembly GCF_037043375.1. NCBI lineage: Eukaryota > Metazoa > Chordata > Chondrichthyes > Orectolobiformes > Hemiscylliidae > Chiloscyllium > Chiloscyllium plagiosum. Next base: position 7,247,804 of record NW_028270176.1, read on the forward strand.
CTCCCACACCCACACTCCCACTCTCTCACACATACACTCCCACAAACACAAACACCCACTCCCACACACACCCACACACACACTCTCTCTCACTCACACACACGTTCCCCAACTCACACACACACTCCCACTCCCTCACACACCCACACACACTCACACTCCCTCACACACCCACACACACTCCCACTACCTCACACACCCACACACACACACACTCCCTCACACACTCCCACTCACACACACTCCCACTCTCACACACACACTCCCATCTCACACACACACTCTCCCACTCTCACACACTCCCACTACCTCACACACACACACACACCCACTCTCTCACACACACACTCTCACACTCACACACACACTCCCACTCCCTCACACACCCCCACTCTCACACACACACACTCCCTTGCACACTCCCACTCCCTCTCACATACACACTCCCACTCTCTCTCACACACACACACTCCCACTCTCTCACACACTCACACACTCCCACTCCCTCTCACACACACACTACCGCTCTCACTCACACACACACTCCCACTCTCACACACACTCCCACACACTCCCACTCTCACACACACTCCCACTCTCACACACACACTCCCACTCCCACTCTCTCATACACACAAACTCCCACTCCCTCACTCTCACTCCCACACAGACACACTCCCACTCTCTCACACACACACTCCCACTCCCTCACACACCCCCACTCTCTCACACACACACACACTCCCTTGCACACTCCCACTCCCTCTCACACACACACTCCCACTCTCTCTCACACACACACACACTCCCACTCTCTCACACACTCACACACTCCCACTCCCTCTCACACACACACTACCACTCTCACTCACACACACACTCCCACTCTCACACACACTCCCACACACTCCCACTCTCACACACACTCCCACTCTCTCTCACACACTCCCACTCCCACTCTCTCATACACACAAACTCCCACTCCCTCACTCTCACTCCCACACAGACACACTCCCACTCTCTCGCACACACACTCCCACTCTCTCGCACACACACTCCCACTCCCTCGCACACACACTCCCACTCCCTCGCACACACACTCCCACTCCCTCGCACACACACTCCCACTCCCTCACACACACACTCTCACACACACACACTCTCACACACACTCCCACTCTCTCACACACACACTCACTCTCACTCTCTCACACACACACTCACTCAGTCCCACTCTCTCACACACACTCCCACTCTCTCAAAAACTCCCACTCTCTCTCACACTCTCACTCTCTCTCACACTCTCTCTCACACTCTCTCTCACACTCCCACTCCCACTCTCTCACTCACTCCCACTCTCCCACACACACACAGTCTCATACACACACACGCACACTCCCACTCTCTCACACACACACTTACTCCCACTCTCTCACACACACAGTCACTCCCACTCTTTCACACACACATTCACTCCCACTCTCTCACACACATACACTCAGTCCCACTCTCTCACACACACACTCCCACTCCCTCACACACTCCCACTCTCTCTCACACTCACACACTCTCTCACACTCACACACTCTCTCACACGCACACACTCCCACTCCCACTCTCTCACACACACTCCCACTTCCACATCTCACACTCCCACTTCCACATCTCACACACACACACACTCCCACTCTCTCACACACACACACACACTCCCACTCTCTCACACACACACACACTCCCACTCTCTCACACACACACACTCACTCCCACTCTCTCACACACACACACTCACTCCCACTCTCTCACACACTCCCACTCTCCCACACACTCCCACTCCCTCACACACACAGTCCCACTCCCTCACACACACAGTCCCACTCTCTAACACACACACACTCCCAATCCCACTCTCTCACACACACAAACACTCCCACTCTCTCTCACACACACACTCCCACTCTCTCACACACAGTCACTCCCACTCTCTCACACACACAGTCACTCCCACTATCTCACACACACACTCCCACTCCCTCACACACTCCCACTCTCTCTCACACTCACACACTCTCTCACACTCACACACTCTCTCACACTCACACACTCTCTCACACTCCCACTCCCACTCTCTCTCACACTCCCACTCTCTCACATGCACACACTCCCACTCCCACTCTCACACACACTCCCACTCGCTCACACACTCCCACTTCCACACTCTCACACATACTCCCACTCCCTCACACACCCACACACTCCCACTCTCTCACACACACACACTCCCACTCTCTCACACACACACACTCACTCCCACTCTCTCCCACACACTCCAACTCCCACTCTCCCACACACACTCCCCCACTCTCACACGCACATTCTCCCCCACTCCCTCGCACGCACACACTTCCCCACTCCCTCGCAAGCACACACTCCCCCACTCCCTCACACGCCCAGACTACCCCACTCCCTCACACGCACACACTCCCCCACTCCCTCACACGCACATACTCCCCCACTCTCACACACACGCACTCCCCACTCCCTCACACACACACACACACTCCCACACAAACTCCCACTCTCTCACACTCACACACTCCCACTCTCACACACACTCACACACACATACTCCCACACCCACACTCCCACTCTCTCACACATACACTCCCACAAACACAAACACCCACTCCCACACACACACTCTCTCTCACTCACACACACGTTCCCCAACTCACACACACACTCCCACTCCCTCACACACCCACACACACTCACACTCCCTCACACACCCACACACACTCCCACTACCTCACACACCCACACACACACACACTCCCTCACACACTCCCACTCACACACACTCCCACTCTCACACACACACTCCCATCTCACACACACACTCTCCCACTCTCACACACTCCCACTACCTCACACACACACACACACCCACTCTCTCACACACACACTCTCACACTCACACACACACTCCCACTCCCTCACACACCCCCACTCTCACACACACACACTCCCTTGCACACTCCCACTCCCTCTCACATACACACTCCCACTCTCTCTCACACACACACACTCCCACTCTCTCACACACTCACACACTCCCACTCCCTCTCACACACACACTACCGCTCTCACTCACACACACACTCCCACTCTCACACACACTCCCACACACTCCCACTCTCACACACACTCCCACTCTCACACACACACTCCCACTCCCACTCTCTCATACACACAAACTCCCACTCCCTCACTCTCACTCCCACACAGACACACTCCCACTCTCTCACACACACACTCCCACTCCCTCACACACCCCCACTCTCTCACACACACACACACTCCCTTGCACACTCCCACTCCCTCTCACACACACACTCCCACTCTCTCTCACACACACACACTCCCACTCCCTCTCACACACACACTACCACTCTCACTCACACACACACTCCCACTCTCACACACACTCCCACACACTCCCACTCTCACACACACTCCCACTCTCTCTCACACACTCCCACTCCCACTCTCTCATACACACAAACTCCCACTCCCTCACTCTCACTCCCACACAGACACACTCCCACTCTCTCGCACACACACTCCCACTCTCTCGCACACACACTCCCACTCCCTCGCACACACACTCCCACTCCCTCGCACACACACTCCCACTCCCTCACACACACACTCCCACTCCCTCACACACACACACTCTCACACACACACACTCTCACACACACACACTCTCACACACACTCCCACTCTCTCACACACACACTCACTCTCACTCTCTCACACACACACTCACTCAGTCCCACTCTCTCACACACACTCCCACTCTCTCAAAAACTCCCACTCTCTCTCACACTCTCACTCTCTCTCACACTCTCTCTCACACTCCCACTCCCACTCTCTCACTCACTCCCACTCTCCCACACACACACAGTCTCATACACACACAC
>NW_028270176.1:9374289-9409157 GCF_037043375.1 Chiloscyllium plagiosum
ACACAGTCTCTCAAACACACACACTCTCTCTAACACACACACTCTCTCAAACACAGACATACTCTCTCAAACACACACACTCTCTCAAACACACACATATTCTCTCAAACACAGACACACTCTCTCTAACACATACACTATCTCTAACACACACTCTCTCTAACACACACACACTCTCTCTAACACACACACACTCTCTCTAACACACACACACTCTCTCTAACACACACACACTCTCTCTAACACACACACTCTCACTAACACATACACTCTCTCTAACACGCACACTGTCTCTAACTCACACACACACACTCCCACTAACACACACACACACTCTCTCTAACACACACACACTCTCTCTAACACATACACTCTCTCTAACACACACCCTCTCTCTAACACACACACACTCTCTAACACACACACACTCTCTCTAACACACACACTCTCACAAACACACACACTCTCACAAACACACACAGTCTCTCAAACACACACATACTCTCTCAAACACAGACACACTCTCTCAAACACAGACATACTCTCTCTAACACAGACATACTATCTCAAACACATACACTCTCTCTAACACACACACACTCTCTAACACATACACTCTCTCACACACACACACAATCTCTCTAACACACACACATACTCTCTAACACACACACTCACTCTCTCTAACACATACACTCTCTCTAACACACACACTCTCTCTAACACACACACTCACTCTCTCTAACACATACACTCTCTCTAACACACACACTCACTCTCTCTAACACATACATTCTCTCTAACACACACACTCTCTCAAACACACACACAATCTCTCTAACACACACACATACTCTCTAACACACACACACACTCTCTCTAACACATACACTCTCTCTAACACACACACTCTCTCAAACACACACACTCTCTCAAACACACACACTCTCTCAAACACACACTCTCTCTCAAACACACACACACTCTCTCAAACACACACACTCTCTCAAACACACACACACACTCTCTCAAACACAGACATATTCTCTCAAACACACACACTCTCTCAAACACAAACACTCTCTCAAAGACACACACTCTCTCAAACACAAACACTCTCTCAAACACACACACTCTCTCAAACACACACGCTCTCTCAAACACAGACATATTCTCTCAAACACACACTCTCTCTCAAACACACACACTCTCTCAAACACAAACACTCTCTCAAACACACACACGCACACACTCTCTCAAACACACACGCTCTCTCAAACACAGACATATTCTCTCAAACACACACACTCTCTCAAACACATACGCTCTCTCAAACACAGACATATTCTCTCAAACACACACACTCTCTCAAACACACACACTCTCTCAAACACACACATACTCTCTCAAACACACACATACTCTCTCAAACACAGACACACTCTCTCTAACACACACACTCTCTCTAACACAGACATACTATCTCAAACACATACACTCTCTCAAACACACACACACACACTCTCTAACACATACACTCTCTCACACACACACACAATCTCTCTAACACATACATTCTCTCTAACACACACACTCTCTCAAACACACACACTCTCTCAAACACACACACTCTCTCAAACACACACACTCTCTCAAACACACACACTCTCTCAAACACAGACACACTCTCTCTAACACAGACACTCTCTCAAACACATACACTCTCTCTAACACACACACACACTCTCTCAAACACACACACTCTCTCAAACACACACACTCTCTCTCAAACACACACACTCTCTCTCAAACACACACACTCTCTCTCAAACACACACACTCTCTCAAACACACACACTCTCTCAAACACAGACACACTCTCTCTAACACATACACACTCTCACTAACACACACACTCACTCAAACACACACAAACTCTCTCAAACACACACAAACTCTCTCAAACACACACATACTCTCTCAAACACAGACACACTCTCTCTAAAACATACACTCTCTCTAACACACACACACACTCTCTCTAACACACACACTCTCTCTAACACACACACTCTCTCCAACACAGACACACTCTCTCTAACACACACATACTCGCTCTCACACACACACTCTCTCTCACACACACTCTCTCTCACACACACTCTCTCTCACACACACTCTCTCTCACACACACTCTCTCTCACACACATACTCCCTCAAGCACAGACACACTCTCTCTAACACACACATACTCGCTCTCACACACACACTCTCTCTCACACACACTCTCTCTCACACACATACTCCCTCAAGCACAGACACACTCTCTCTAACACATATACTCTCTCAAACACACACACTCTCTAACACACACTCTCTCTAACACACACACTCTCTCTAACACACACACTCTCTCTAACACACACACTCTCTAACACACACACTCTCTCTAACACACACACTCTCTCTAACACACACACTCTCTCTAACACAGACACACTCTCTCTTACACAGACATACTGTCTCAAACACATACTCTCTCTAACACACACACTCTCTAACACACACACACACACTCTCTAACACATACATTCTCTCTAACACACACACACTCTCTGAAACACACACACTCTCTGAAACACACACACTCTCTGAAACACACACACTCTCTGAAACACAGACACACTCTCTCTAACACATACACTCTCTCTAACACACACACACACACACTCTCAAACACACACACTCTCTCAAACACACAAACTCTCTCAAACACACACACTCTCTCTCAAACACACACACTCTCTCAAACACACACACTCTCAAACACACACACTCTCTCAAACACAGACACACTCTCTCTAACACATGCACTCTCTCTAACACACACACACACTCTCACTAACACACACACTTACTCAAACACACACAAACTCTCTCAAACACACACATACTCTCTCAAACACAGACACACTCTCTCTAAAACATACACTCTCTCTAACACACACACACACACTCTCTAACACACACACTCTCTCTAACACACACACTCTCTCTAACACACACACTCTCTCTAACACAGACACACTCTCTCTTACACAGACATACTGTCTCAAACACATACTCTCTCTAACACACACACTCTCTCTAACACATACACTCTCTCTCTCTCACACACACACAAACTCTCTAACACACACACTCTCTCTAACACACACACACACTCTCTCTAACACACACATACTCTCTCTCACACACACACTCTCTCTCACACACATACTCTCTCTAACACACACATTCTCTCTCTAACACACACATTCTCTCTAACACACACACTCTCTCAAACACACACACTCTCTCAAACATACACATACTCTCTCAAACACACACACTCTCTCTTACACACACACTCTCTCTCTAACACACACTCTCTCTTAGACACACACTCTCTCTCTAACACACACTCTCTCTAACACACACACTCCCTCTAACACACACACTCTCTCCAACACAGACACACTCTCTCTCACACACACATACTCTCTCTCACACACACACTCTCTCTCACACACACTCTCTCTCACACACACTCTCTCTCACACACACTCTCTCTCACACACATACTCCCTCAAGCACAGACACACTCTCTCTAACACATATACTCTCTCAAACACACACACACACACTCTCTAACACACACTCTCTCTAACACACACACTCTCTCTAACACACACACCCTCTAACACACACACTCTCTCAAACACACACACTCTCTCTAACACACACACTCTCTCTAACACAGACACACTCTCTCTTACACAGACATACTGTCTCAAACACATACTCTCTCTAACACACACACTCTCTCTAACACATACACTCTCTCTCTCACACACACACACACAAACTCTCTAACACACACACTCTCTCTAACACACACACACTCTCTCTCACACACATACTCTCTCTCACACACATACTCTCTCAAACACACACACTCTCTCAAACACACACACTCTCTCAAACACACACACTCTCTCAAACACACACATACTCTCTCAAACACACACATACTCTCTCTAACACACACACACTCTCTCTAACACACACACTCTCTCTTACACACACACTCTCTCTCTAACACACACTCTCTCTCTAACACACACTCTCTCTCTAACACACTCTCTCTCTAACACACACTCTCTCTCTAACACACACTCTCTCTCTAACACACACTCTCTCTAACACAGACATACTCTCTCAAACACATACACTCTCTCTAACACACACACACTCTCTAACACACACACGCACACACTCTCTAACACACACACACACTCTCTCTAACACATACACTCTCCAACACACACACTCTCTCAAACACACACACTCTCTCAAACACAGACATACTCTCTCAAACACACACACTCTCTCAAACACACACACTCTCTCAAACACACACACTCTCTCAAACACACACACTCTCTCTAACACACACACTCTCTCTAACACACACACTCTCTCAAACACACACACTCTCTCAAACACACACACTCTCTCAAACACACACACACTCTCAAACACCGACATACTCTCTCAAACACACACACTCTCTCAACACACACATACTCTCTCTCACACACACACTCTCTCTCACACACATACTCTCTCTAACACACACACTCTCTCAAACACACACACTCTCTCAAACACACACACTCTCTCAAACACACATACTCTCTCAAACACACACACTCTCTCAAACATACACATACTCTCTCAAACACACACATACTCTCTCTAACACACACACACTCTCTCTAACACACACACTCTCTCTCTAACACACACACTCTCTCTCTAACACACTCTCTCTCTAACACACACTCTCTCTCTAACACACACTCTCTCTCTAACACACACTCTCTCTAACACAGACACACTCTCTCTAACACAGACATACTCTCTCAAACACATACACTCTCTCTAACACACACACACTCTCTAACACACACACGCACACACTCTCTAACACACACACACACTCTCTCTAACACACACACACACTCTCTCTAACACATACACTCTCCAACACACACACTCTCTCAAACACACACACTCTCTCAAACACAGACATACTCTCTCAAACACACACACTCTCTCAAACACACACACTCTCTCTAACACACACACTCTCTCTAACACACACACTCTCTCTAACACACACACACACTCTCTCTAACACACACTCATTCTAACACACACACACACTCTCTCTAACACACACTCTCTCAAACACACACACACTCTCAAACACCGACATACTCTCTCAAACACACACACTCTCTCAACACACACAGTCTTTCAAACACACACATACTCTCTCAAACACACATATACTCTCTCAAACACGTACACTCTCTCTAACACACACACACTCTCTCTAACACACACACACACACTCTCTAACACACACACTCTCTCTAACACACACACTCTCTCTAACACACGCATACTCCCTCTCATACACACATACTCTCTCTAACACACACACTTTCTCTCTCTAACACACACACTCTCACTAACACACACACACACTCTATCTAACACACACACACTCTCTCTAACACATGCACTCTCTCTAATACACACCCTCTCTACCACACACACACTCTCTCTCTCCTTCTAACTCTTCCTCTCCCCTCTCCCCCCCCCCCCCTTTCTCTCTCTCCCTCCTTCTCTCTGCCCCTCTCCCTCACACTCACGTTCCTATGCCCATATATGTCGATGGGATGAATGTGCATCTGCAGATTTGTACATGCAGATACATTCTATTTTGTTCAAAAGCAGACAACCTGCAGGCAGTCCGTTCACGAGACATTTTAGAAATTCCTACTTTGGAAGTCAAACCAGTCTGAATCAAGGCTGGGACACAGACAGACTTTATCCTCACACCTTTAATGCATTGGCTAAGTTGAGATGTCACCTTGTTTCATAAAGCCTTAAGTTATCTCAAGAATTTAACTTGAAAGAGATTCTGGGGTTTGCATATTAATGAACTGAAACCTGCATTCCCATTCTAAGTGATTAAAGACATAACAGCAACCTGGGTTTGTTCAATACATCACATCAGTTGTATGACTCATTGATCTTGGGGTAGGATTTAGTGTCCTAAGATCCTACCCCACTACAAACGTGATGAAGGAGCAGCGCTCCGAAAGCTAGTGCTTCCAAATAAACCTGTTGGACTATAACCTGATATTGTGTGATTTTTAATTTTGTCCACCCCAGACCGACACCAGCACCTTCTCATCATCCCTCCATCAAACCCTCCCAGGACAGGGACAGCAAAGGTTTCGGTACAGAGTAAAGCTCCCTCTACACTGTGTAGACCTGGCTATAAATTTTGTCTCATCATTCAGAGTTATTCAGCTCAGCGAGCCCTCACAGCTCTCCCATTATTTTTCCTGTCTCCCCCATCTCTTTTGTTTCCTGAGCGCGTATGACAACATATGGGATAACGATCCATTAACGTTTAGGTTTGAGAACCAGGGAAGGAGCACAGATACAGTCCCCCCCAATGCCACAAACGTCTGATATCCCACATCTGGAGGACATCATAAGCATCAAGAGACCCGAAGTACAATCAGCTCGTCTCACCCTGAGATAATCTATTTATTTGGAAAAATATACTTGCTTCATAAAAATAAATCTTTATGTGCATGTATCGTTAATGAAGCTGTTCAAATCTACTGCTTTTATTCCCCAGAGAGCAGCCTCTTGGCACTGAGCTGGGGCTTCAGTGGGGCTCAATCACTGGCCACCCCACCATCCCCACTATAGAAAGGATATCATTAAACACGGAAAAATGCAGGAGAGATTTACTAGGCTGCTATCTCAACTGAAAACGTTGAGTTACAAGGAGAGGTAGGGGCTTTTCCCCCTGCAGCACGGGAGACTGGGGGGGGGGGGGTGACCATATAGAGGTTTATAAAACCATGAGGGGCATGGATCAGATAATCAACAGCTTTTCCCCATGGTGTGTGTGTATATATATAGATATATATATATATACACACACACCATGGGGAAAAGCTGTTGATTATCTCTTCTATGCCTCTTATGGTTTTATAAACCTCTATAAGGTGTGTATATATATATATATATATATATAGAGAGAGAGAGAGAGAGATACACAGAGGCACACACACACACACATGCTCACATGCGCACACACACATATAAGGGGTGACTTGATAGAGGTTTATAAGATGATCAGGGGAATAGATAGAGAAGACAGTCAGAAACTTTTTCCTCGGGTACAACAGAGTGTTACAAGGGGACATAAATTTAAGGTGAAGGGTGGAAGGTATAGGGGGGATGTCAGGGGTAGGTTCTTTACCCAGAGAGTGGTGGGGGCATGGAATGTGCTGCCTGTGGGAGTGGCAGAGTCAGAATCATTGGTGACCTTTAAGCAGCAATTGGATAGGTACATGGATGGGTGCTTAAGCTAGGACAAATGTTCGGCACAACATCGTGGGCCGAAGGGCCTGTTCTGTGCTGTACTGTTCTATGTTCTATGTTCTATATATGTATATACTTTAAAAATTCTCTTTAACAACCACAATAAGCATTGATTCCATTAACTTCCTGTGGGTAAGACACCCTGAGGCAGTTGGGAGAAAACCCCAGTCTGTTAGAAGGGAGGTTTGAGTTACAGGCCCAGAACTCAGCAGGATTGGAGTGTGATTGCGTTCGGTGCATTGTGTAAGGCCCAAGGATAGCGATGAGGCTGTCTGGGAAACATCATGAGATCATGGAAGGCCTAGGCTTGGCCATAACACTGCCCATCATTGACCATCCAGTCACATGATGAATCGGACTGGCCGTGTCTTTAATTAAGGAGACGACTGGTCTGCCATTTCCAATGGGAGGCTGGAAACAAATGTGTAAAGGTTTCTGTCTTTCCTTCACTCATTAAAAAGACGTTTCTACATCCCCCAGAGGGCTCTTCCCACTGGAGTTATTTTAATAAACTCTTCAACGCTGGCAGAGTGATCTATTCAGTCACTTCGCCCCAGCAGTCGCTAAAGTTAGTTTACCCGGGGACCTCCTCCCCACAGCCTCCCAGCTCCAACCCCATCCAGAGAGTCAGCCCTTCAGCTCAACCTGTCCGTACATCCCCTTTCGATCTTCGTCCTAAACTCCGCACACAGCACTGTCCGGGTAGAGCTGTTGTTTGACCCATGGAACGTACCTCTTCCTGCCTCATATCGATTTCTTTTCCCCCCTTGTCCAGTCCTTACATCCACAATTCCGACGACGCGTTACGTCAGTTTCAGAATTCCGAGTTTCCTGTTGCTTCCTCTTATCCATGGACGTGCAATTCCTTTCCACGTCCGTCCCCTATCGGGATGGTCTCAGGCCTCTCTGTGTCTGCTGGAGAAAAGGCCCTATAAGGTACGTTGCCTATTACATGATTTGGAGATGTCGGTGTTGGACTGGGGTGTACAAAGTTAAAAATCACACAACACCAGGTTATAGTCCAACAGGTTTAATTGGAAGCACTAGCTTTCGGAGCGACGCTCCTTCATCAGGTGGTTCACAACCTAAAAAGCACGTGCTTCCAATTAAATTGTTAACTTTGCCTATTACAGCGTCACATTGTAATACTGTCCTCACACCATTGTGAGGCGCTGTTGCACCACCTTTTTTCAGATTACATTACATTACAGTGTGGAAACAGGCCCTTCGGCCCAACAAGTCCTCACCACCGAAGCGCAACCCACCCAGACCCCTACATTTACCCTTTACCTAACACTATGGGCAATTTAGCATGGCCAATTCACCCTGACCTGCACATCTTTGGACTGTGGGAGGAAACCGGAGCACCCGGAGGAAACCCACGCAGACACGGGGAGAACGTGCAAACTCCACACAGTCAGTTGCCTGAGGTGGGAATTGAACCCGGGTCTCTGGCGCTGTGAGGCAGCAGTGCTAACCACTGTGCCACTGTGCCGAGGGGGTGCAGAGGAGGTTCACTCGGTTGGTTCCGGAGTTGAGGGGGTTGGTTTATGAGGAGAGACTGAGTAGACTGGGATTACGTTCATTGGAATGCAGAAGAATGAGAGGGGATCTTATAGAAATATATAAAATTATGAAGAGCATCGATCAAATAGAAATAGAGAGGATGTTTCCACTGGTGGGTGAAACCAGGACAAGAGGGCATGGCCTCAAGATTAGAGGAAGCAGGTTTAGAATGAACTGAGAAGGGACTTCTTCACCCAGAGGGTTGTTAATCGATGGAATTACTTGCCCAGGGAAGTAGTCAACGCTACTTCAGTAATCACTTTTAAAGCTAAGGTCGATACTTTTTTTGAAAAATAAAGGAATTAAGGGATATGGTGAAAACGCGGGTAAAGTGGAGCTGAGTCCATGAAAGGATTAGCCATGATGTTATTGAGTGGCTGTGCAGGATCGAAGGGGCCGGACGGTCTTCTCCTGCTCCTGGTTCATGTTCCTATGAAATCAGCGAGTGGTGAAAACAGCCCCTTTATTCGGCAAGCACAGCACAATTTCAATGCAGCGATAGAATCCCCGAAGAGGAGAGAGTGAGGACTGCAGAAACTGGAGATCAGAGTCAGAACGTGCGGCGCTGGAATACCACAGCCAGCCAGGCAGCATCCAAGGAGCAGGAGAGTCAGTGTTCTGGGCATTCCTGCACCGCATTTCTCAGTTGTTACGAGAGCCCCTTTATTCACAGTTCTTACAAGATAGTCTGCCTAGTCTCCTGGACGGGGTGCGGACTTAGCAAGTGCTCACTCTGTCAATCTCATTGAAGTGAAACAGCAGCGGGGAGGGGTTTCAGTAATACTGCAGGCCCCTTACACACATGGGGGGTGGGTGTGTGTGTCTGCTCAGAAACAAACCCTGAGACAGAGAGAGGCAGCCCTTCCTGATGAAGGGCTTTTACCCGAAACGCCGACTCTCCTGCTCCTCGGATGCTGCCTGACCCTGCTGTGCTTCTCCAGCATCACTCTAATCTTGACTCTAATCTCCAGCATCTGCCGAGATGGAGCAAGGCAGGCAGAACGAGGGAAAACTCCGAATCCCAGAGGAGAGGCATTGAATCGGTTATCCAAATAATCAATTGTCCAAACAAAATACAGTCCACCATCTCGTTCGGATAATCGAGGTTCCTCCATATTAAAATTCCATTACGCTGTGTTGGGGCGGTATTATAGCTCAGAGGTTAGCACTGCTGTCTCATGGCACCAGGGACCCGGGTTCAATTCCTGCCTCGGGTGACTGTGAGCAATTTGCACATTCTCCCCGTGTCTGCGTGGGTTTCCTCCGGTTTCCTCCCACAGTCCAAAGATGTGCAGGTCAGGGTGAATTGGCCACGCTAAATTGCCTGTGGTAGTAGGTGCATTAGTCAGGGGTGAATGTAGGGGAATGGGTTTGGGTGAGTTGCTCCTCGGAGGGTCGGTATGGACTTGTTGGGCCGAAGGGCCTGTTTCCACACTGCAGGGAATCTGATCTAGTCCGTGGTACATAAAGGTTTGAAGGACCTCTGCCCTGGGAGACAGGAGATGGGTTATATGTGCTAAATGCTATTTCTGATGGGATCAAGAGTGTGTGTCTGGTCTGCTTGCATACCTAAGTGTTGTTCGTCCTTTTGTCTTTCAAGTTAGTAAAACTACGAGGAGAAAGTGAGGTCTGCAGATGCTGGAGATCAGAGCTGGAAATGTGTTGCTGGAAAAGCGCAGCAGGTCAGGCAGCATCCAGGGAACAGGAGAATCGACGTTTCGGGCATAAGCCCTTCTTCAGGAATCATTCGGGCATAAGCCCTGAAGAAGGGCTTATGCCCGAAACGTCGATTCTCCTGTTCCCTGGATGCTGCCTGACCTGCTGTGCTTTTCCAGCAACACATTTCCAGCTAGTAAAACTACGAGGCCTGTATGCTCTAAATAAGTTAAAAATTGTACCTTTTACTTAATAAAAGCCTGATGACTGCAGTTGAATTGTGAGATTTGTTTCGTATTTACCGGTCTGCGTTTCATTCATTCATGCAGTATCATGGAAGCGCTGTTTCTTCAAGGGACAATGGCCCAGTTAAAAAGGTATTTAACAGGTACTTCCTAATCAGGGAATCTATTCAGGTCCAGGAGACGGTAGGTAAGGGCTGATTAATAAGGTAAAAACAATGACTGCAGATGCTGGAAACCAGATTCTGGATCAATGGTGTTGGAAGAGCACAGTAGTTCAGGCAGCATCGAAGAGCTTCAGCAAAATCGACGTTTCGGGCAAAAGCCCTTCATCAGGAATAAAGGCAGAGAGCCTGAAGCTTGGAGAGATAAGCTAGGGGAGGGTGGGGGTGGAGGGGAGAGTAGCATAGAGTACAATGGGTGAGTGGGGGAGGAGATGAAGGTGGTAGGTCAGGGAGGAGAGGGTGGAGTGGATAGGTGGAAAAGGAGATAGGCAGGTCGGACAAGTCCGGACAAGTCAAGGGGACAGTGTGGAGCTGGAAGTTTGAAACTAGGATGAGGTGGGGGAAGGGGAAATGAGGAAGCTGTTGAAATCCACATTGATGCCCTGGGGTTGAAGTGTTCCGAGGGGGAAGATGAGGCGTTCTTCCTCCAGGCGTCTGGTGGTGAGGGAGCGGCGGTGAAGGAGGCCCAGGACCTCCATGTCCTCGGCAGAGTGGGAGGGGGAGTTGTAATGTTGGGCCACGGGACGGTGTGGTTGATTGGTGCGGGTGTCTCGGAGATGTTCCCTAAAGCGCTCCACACCCACACCAGCTCCCAGCTCCCAGCCCTGCCGGGTTTTCACCATCTCCCCGGACCTCCCACTCACTGAGGACGAACGATCAGTCCTCAGCAAAGGACTCACATTCATCCCCCTCCGTCTACGCATCAATGAATTTAATAACGCCGTGACATCGAACAATTCTTCCGTCGCCTCCGCCTCCGAGCTTACTTTCACAATCAGGACCCCCGCCCACCTTCCGAGGACCTCTTCGCCCACCTCCAACACACTCCATCCACCTGGACACCCCGCGCTGGCCTATTACCTGCCCTCGACCTCTTCATTTCCAACTGCCGCCGGGACATTAACCGCCTTAACCTGTCTAACCCCCTCCCCCACTCCAACCTCTCACCCTCACAACACGCAGCCCTCCAATCCCTCTGCTCTAATCCCAACCTCACCATCAAGCCAGCAGACAAAGGGGGCGCAGTGGTAGTCTGGCGCACTGACCTCTACACCGCTGAAGCCAAACGCCAACTCGAGGACACCTCTTCCTGCTGCCCCCTCGACCATGACCCCACCCCCCATCACCAAACCATCATCTCCCAGACCATACAGAACCTCATCACCTCAGGAGATCTCCCACCCACAGCTTCCAACCTCATAGTCCGGGAACCCCGCACTGCCCGGTTCTACCTCCTTCCCAAGATCCACAAGCCTGATCACCCTGGCCGACCCATTGTCTCAGCATGCTCCTGCCCCACTGAACTTATCTCTACCTACCTCGACACTGTCCTATCCCCCCTAGTCCAGGAACTCCCCACAAACGTTCGAGACACCACCCACGCCCTCCACCTCCTCCAAGACTTCTATTTCCCTGGTCTCCAACGCCTCATCTTCACCATGGATATCCAATCCCTCTACACCTCCATCCGCCATGACCAGGGCCTCCAAGCCCTCCATTTTTTCCTCTCCAGACGTCCCCAACAGTACCCTTCCACCGAAACTCTCATTCATTTGGCCGAACTGGTCCTCACCCTTAACAATTTCTCCTTCGAATCCTCCCACTTCCTCCAGACCAAAGGGGTAGCCATGGGCACACGTATGGGCCCCAGCTATGCCTGTCTCTTTGTTGGCTACGTAGAGCAGTTGATCTTCCGTAATTACACCGGCACCACTCCCCACCTCTTCCTCCGCTACATTGATGACTGCATTGGCGCCACCTCGTGCTCCCGCGAGGAGGTTGAGCAATTCATCAACTTCACCAACACATTCCACCCTGACCTTAAATTTACCTGGACCATCTCTGACACCTCCCTCCCCTTCCTGGACCTCTCCATCTCCATTAGTGACGACCGACTTGACACTGACATTTTTTACAAACCCACCGATTCCCAAAGCTACCTGGATTACACCTCTTCCCACCCTACCTCTTGCAAAAATGCCATCCCGTATTCCCAATTCCTCCGCCTCCGCCGTATCTGCTCCCAGGAGGAGCAGTTCCACCATAGAACACACCAGATGGCCTCCTTCTTTAGAGACCGCAATTTCCCTTCCCACGTGGTTAAAGGTGCCCTCCAACGCATCTCGTCCACATCCCGCACCTCCGCCCTCAGACCCCACCCCACCCCTCCAACCGTAACAAGGACAGAACACCCCTGGTGCTCACCTTCCACCCTACAAACCTCCGCATAAACCAAATCATCCGCCGACATTTCCGCCACCTCCAAACAGACCCCACCACCAGGGATATATTTCCCTCCCCACCCCTCTCCGCCTTCCGCAAAGACCGTTCCCTCCGTGACTACCTGGTCAGGTCCACGCCCCCCTACGACCCACGCTCCCATCCTGGCACTTTCCCCTGCCACCGCAGGAACTGTAAAACCTGTGCCCATACCTCCTCCCTCACCTCTATCCAAGGCCCCAAAGGACCTTTCCACATCCATCAAAGTTTTACCTGCACAACCACTAATATCATTTATTATATCCGTTGCTCCCGATGCTGTCTCCTCTACATTGGGGAGACTGGACGCCTCCTAGCAGAGCGCTTTAGGGAACATCTCCGGGACACCCGCACCAATCAACCAAACCGCCCCGTGGCCCAACATTTCAACGCCCCCTCCCACTCTGCCGAGGATATGGAGGTCCTGGGCCTCCTTCACCGCCGCTCCCTCACCACCAGACGCCTGGAGGAAGAACGCGTCATCTTCCGCCTCGGAACACTTCAACCCCAGGGCATCAATGTGGACTTCAACAGCTTCCTCATTTCCCCTTCCCCCACCTCATCCTGGTTTCAAACTTCCAGCTCAGCACTGTCCCCTTGACTTGTCCGGACTTGTCCGACCTGCCCAGCTCCTTTTCTACCTATCCACTCCACCCTCTCCTCCTTGACCTATCACCTTCATCCCCTCCCCCACTGACCTATTGTACTCTATGCTACTGTCTCCCCACCCCCACCCTCCTCTAGCTTATCTCTCCACGCTTCAGGCTCACTGCCTTTATTCCTGATGAAGGGCTTTTGCCCGAAACGTCAATTTTGCTGAAGCTCCTCGATGCTGCCTGAACTGCTGTGCTCTTCCAGCACCATTGATCCAGAAGGGCTGATTAATGTTATAATGTTCCATGGTGACTTGGTGGGGGCTGTATTGTTTCCGATATTGACACCTGTTCAGCAGTAGCTATGCCTGATCAGGTGTGAAAACACAGTAATGTGTTTGAAAGGGCTGTTTTAGTTAGAAAGAGTTGCTGGAATTTGGTCCATCTTGTGATAGTAAAATAGAATATAGAATTTTATGAATGAATGAATAAAGCTGTGTTATAGTGAACAACGGGTTAGTAAAGGGTTATGAATGGATGAACCGGAACCCGATGTTAATGAATACAGCATGCTGTTGAGTGATTTAGTAAAGATTACCTAAAACACAATATCTCACAGTCCCCCCCGCTCTTTGATTCCACCGACATCTTTCGAACAGAATCACACAATTCTTATCCTGGCTTACAGACTTTTGATAGATTGGAAACTACACTTTACAAAGAGCAAACATGCACAGTTGGCGTTACAGTAACAAGCATCAGGGTGGTCAGTCAGTCCCTGGTCCCATTGTACTTTTTTTTTAGATTAGATTCCTTACAGTGTGGAAACAGGCCCTTCAGCCCAACAAGTCTGCACCGACCCACCGAAGAGTAACCCACCCATTCCCCTACATTTACCCCTTACCTAACACTACGGGCAATTTAGCATGGCCAATTCGCCTGACCCTGCACATCTTTGGACTGTGGGAGGAAACCGGAGCACCCGGAGGAAACCCACGTAGACACGGGGAGAACGTGCAAACTCCACACAGTCAGTCGCCTGAGGCGGGAATTGAACCCCGGTCTCTGGCGCTGTGAGGCAGCAGTGCTAACCACTGTGCCACCGTGCCGCCCAAACTGTGAGAGGTCCATCAGATGTGGGAGGCATGAATCTAGACCTCCTTTCCTCAGCCCTGGTATGGGGGTCCTTTCCCACTTCCCATCTGCGGGGGGGGGGGTCCTTCTGGGTCTTTTTCACAGGAACCCACTTGCCTAGTATGGTGTCGGGACCTCCATCTGGCAGGGCTATTCCAGGCAGCTGATGCCCAGGGAGGGAGCAGACTGCACAGCCTCGGTTAGTACTTTGTGTGGGACGATAATGACAGTCTGCAGCACACCGGGAGCCTGTGTAAACGTTGGCGGCCTGATCCTCTGCTGTTCTGCAGGCTTCAGTCAGAGCCCATAATTCTGAGGGCTGTACAGGCTTCCCAATACCAAGACAGGTGTGGAATGGCGTGACCGAATTTCCCATGATCCATTTCCCACAGGGCCACACTGGGCTGTTAGAGGTACTGTGGGTTTTTAATTCAAGTCCCTTTTTCCTGCTTGGTACAGGGTAAAGGTGAAAATGTGTCGCTGGAAAAGCGCAGCAGGTCAGGCAGCATCCAAGGAGCAGGAGAATCGACGTTTCGGGCATGAGCCCTTCTTCAGGAATGATTCCTTCCTCATTCCTGAAGAAGGGCTCATGCCCGAAACGTCGATTCTCCTGCTCCTTGGATGCTGCCTGACCTGCTGCGCTTTTCCAGCGACACATTTTTCAGCTCCGATCTCCAGCATCTGCAGTCCTCACTCTCTCCACAAGGTAGAGGTGTTCTTGTCAGAATGGTGGGTTCCATTTTCAGTTCCCTGAAGTTAGCCTTGTCTATAGCCCAACACTTAAATTCTTCCCTTTGTAGGGTTCTGATGGACCACGTTACCCATCCCTCATCGAAATAGAAAGAGGAATTCAGCTGGGTGAGGTTATCCATCCTGAGCAGCGGCTGGTCAACAAGTCCAAGTATTACTAACTCATGGGGGCAGAATTCAAGATGTATGGGATTGGTCAAAGTTAAAAATCGCTCCGAAAGCTAGTGGTTCCAATTAAACCTGTTCGACTATAACCTGGTGTTGTGTGGTTTTTAACTTTGTACACCCCAGTCCAACACCGGTATCTCCGAATCATGGGATTGGTCAGTTTGATTTCAACCCTGTCAGCTCTTGCTCCATGAGCTGTCCTCACTGTCCCATCGACAGGGAGTTTGCTCTCATACTTCTAGGGTAGGCACGTCAAATCTACTCCTGTGCGCAAACGTCCAGGTCCCCCGCCCTCATGTTCCCATACAGCCCATCCCCCCTCTGCTAGCAGAAAGCCAGTAGGAGGGTAGAGGGCGAGCTCTTTCAGTTCTTTGTCAACGCTAGCCGTTCCTTACTCCCGGCCTCCAGGCTCTCCTCTTCCTCGTTAGACAATTTCTTTCTTTTTCCCCTTTGGCCAGTACCCCCTTGGCCCAGTGACCTTCCTTCCCAGAGAAGTGACGCTTCCCTGGTCTTTGGTCTTAGGTCTTCCGAGCATTACCGCGGGTCTGTTTCATCCGTTCTGCCTGAAGGGCTCACAATGTGGCACCCACGTCTCTGTTGAGCCAGTCGGCTCGGTCCACTAAGTCACAGTAATTCGTCTCCCCCCTCCCAATCCCACTCTGGTCTGGTGGGCTTTAACATTTTGCTGAGCTCAGGTTGAAGTCCAGCCACTAAAGTAGGCCTCAGCAGGCCGGAATTGCAACCTTCAAAATCCCTGGCGCATTTGGGATTCCTGTATTTGCACCCCGTCTCAGGGATTTCCCCACAACCGGTCTAGGCTTTCCCATGTCTTCATTGGCCTCTTCTCCGGGTGAGGCTTTTCTTTCGGTCACTTGCCTCGATTCTCAAGGGTCAGAGGTCACTGTGTGTATTTCAGTCTCCAGTATCAGCTCAACTACCTCAGAGCCATCTTCTAATCTCTGCCTGATCATCTTTCAATCTTTACTTTCCTGGTTTTAAGGGGTTGTTAAAAACGATATCAGGGATACACAAGTCCTCATCGCTTTCCCTGCTAGAGTTCCTCTGGTGCCAGGGCAGTAGCTTTGTCTTTCTGAATCACTTCCTGGATGTCTCAGGTGGCCGAGTACAAATTCTGTGCGGGCCTGGGAACCTGGGAAGAAACTGACAGGGCTGTTATCGCATCCTCCTGTTTCTTCTTCCCTTTTTTCAAGCTCCTGATCTTTCTGCAGCTGTTCATGTGCTGCGTTTAACTGCTTTTTAAATTGGATTACTTCATGATCATGGGCTGATCAGGTCATGACTTCGTTTCTCTGGTGAATTTGTCCCATAAACGCGAGGGATCATTTAATTCTGCCTTTATTTTTCTGACGGGTGTTTGTTTCCCCCAGACCCAATTTGGGGATGATATTGTTTCCGATATCGACAGCTATACAAAGGCAGCTTGGCCTAAACGTTGCTTGGAGCAAAGGCTGATAAGGTGTGAAAATGCAGTAATGTGTTTGAAAGGGTTGTTTTAAATTTGAACAGTAAAATAGAACTACAAAACCGCAGTTTTATGAATGAATGAATAGAGTCGTGTTATAGTGAACAACGGGTTAGTGAAGGGTAATGAATGGATGAACAGGAACCTGGTGTTCATGAATATAGCATGCTGTTGAGTGATTTAGTAAAACATAATATCTCACAATTATTAAGGATTAGATTGCAGAATACTTGGAAATCATGATAAAATAGGGTTGAGTCAGCATGGCTTTGTTATGGTGAGGTTGTGTCTGACACATTTGTTAGAATTCTTCAAGGAAGCAAATTAGACAAAGGAGAGCCATCCACATCCACCAATATCATCTATTGTATCCGTTGCTCCCGATGCGGTCTCCTCTACATTGGGGAGACTGGGCGCCTCCTAGCAGAGCGCTTTAGGGAACATCTCCGAGACACCCACATCAATCAACCCCACCCTCCCGTGGCCCAACATTTCAACTTCCCCCTCCCACTCTACCGAGGACATGGAGGTCCTGGGCCTCCTCCACCACCGCTCCCTCACCACCAGGCGCCTGGAGGAAGAACGCCTCATCTTCCGCCTCGGAACACTTCAACCCCAGGGCATCAATGTGGACTTCACCAGTTTCCCCATTTCGCCTCCCCCCACCTTACCCCAGTTCCTACCTTCCAGCTCAGCACTGTCCTCATGACCTGTCCTACCTGCCTATCACCCTTCCCACCTATCCACTCCACCCTCCTCCCTGACCTATCACCCCCATCCCCACCCCCACCCCCATCCACCTATAGTACTCTTTGCTACCTTCTCCCCAGCCCCACTCCCTTCCCATTTATCTCTCCACCCTGGAGGGTCCCTGCCTCAATCCCTGATGAAGGACTCCATCCTGAAATGTCGATTTTCCTGCTCCTCGGATGCTGCCTGACCTGCTGTGCTTTTCCAGCACCACTCTGATCTAGACTCTGATTTCCAGCATCTGCAGTCCTCACTTTTACCAAAGGAGAGCCAGTGGACAACATCTATTCAGGTTTTCAGAAGGCTTTTGACAAGCTGCCACAATAGGAGGCTGTGAATTAAAATGAGTCCATGGTGTTTAGAGGCAAGGTATTGGCTTGGATAGAGGATTGGCTGATTGGCAGAAGTCAGAGAGTGAGGATAAAGGGATCTTTGTCAGGATGACAGCTGGTGACTAGCTAATTTCCAAGGGTCAGTGTTGGGACCACAACTATTCACATCATACGTTGATGATCTGGATGAAGGAAATGGGGAAATTGTTGTTACATTTGCAGAGGACACAAAAACTGAGGGACAGGTTGTGTTGAGGAAGTGGAGAGGTTGCAAAAGGACTTGGTCATGCTCGGCCAGTGGACACAGAAGTGACAGAGAGGACACAATGTGGGAGACTATGAGGTTAGTGCAAAAGGCTTTGGAAATCTGAGGCACAGAGAGACTTGGGAGATGCTCTGGCATTGGCAGGTGCTGAATCGAAAAGTGTGGCGCTGGAAAAGCACAGCATCCGAGGAGGAGAAGTGTTGACATTTCGGGCACGAGTCCTTCATCTCCTGCTCTTCAGATGCTGCCTGGCCTGCTGCATTTTTCCAGCACCACACTTTTCAACTTTGACTAAAAAGGCTTGACATATGAGGGCTCTGGGTCTGTACTCAATGGAATTTAGTTGGATGAGTGCGGGGGAGTCTGATTGAAACTTTAAAATACTGAGGGAACTGGATGGAGTGGACGTGGATAAGATGTTTCCACAAGGAGGAGAGGCCAGGGTGTGATGGCACAGCCTCAGAGTGTCCTGAGATGAGGAAGAATCTCTTCAGAGAGTGGTTAATCCGTGGAACGCATTGTGGCAGAGTGCTGTAGGGGCCAAGTCATTGAGAGTATTTGAGACAGAGATAGATCAGTTCTTGATTAGTAAGGGGATCAAGTGTTACCGAGAGAAGGCAGGAGGATGGGGTTGAGAAACAATTCACCAGGATGAAATGGTGGGGCAGTTTTCATGAGCTGAATGACCTAATTCTATCAGGGCAGCACGGTGGCTCAGTGGTTAGCACTGCTGCCTTACAGCACCAGGAACCCGAGGTTGATTCCAGCCTCAGGGGACTGTCCGTGTGGACTTTGCACATGCTCCCTGGGTTTACTCCAGCCGCTCCGGTTTCCTCCCACAATCCAAAAGTGTGCAGATTAAGTGAATTGGCCATGCTAAATTGCCCATGGTGTTGAGGGATGTGTAGGTTAGCTGCATTAGTCAGGGGGAAATGTAGAGTATTAGGGGAATGGGTCTGGATGGGTTACTCTTTGCAGGGTCGGTGTGGAGTTGTTGGGCCAAATGGCCTGTAGGGATTCTATCTTATCCTAAATCTGAATGATGCTGTAGACCCCTGGCCATATGATGGTAAGTTTGATTTGACTCTCAGTGACCCAGCAGAACAATGTATAATCCCATTCCAGCTCCTGGGCACAGTGTCAAGGCAAACACTCTAATGTAGCTGGAACTGAACAACCCTGGTCCCAGGGTCACAACCAAACCCAGGTCCCAGGGTCACAACCAAACCTGGTCCCAGGGTCACAACCAAATCCAGGTCCCAGGGTCACAACCAAACCCAGGTCCCAGGGTCACAACCAAACCCAGGTCCCAGGGTCACAACCAAACCCAGGTCCCAGGATCACAACCAAACCCTGGTCCCAGGATCACAACCAAACCCAGGTCCCAGGGTCACAACCAAACCCAGGTCCCAGGGTCACAACCAAACCCAGGTCCCAGGGTCACAACCAAACCTGCTCCAGTGATGTATTGATGTAAGAGTAATGATTGGTCAGTGGAGGCAGTTTTAAACGGTGTTTTGATTTGACAGTGATCTCCAACACCCCCAACAAACCCCACCTCCTCCCATGGATACCGCCCTCTAACTGGATGTCCTGGTATGTTTCTGCCCAGATACCGCCCTCTGATTGGATATCCTGTTGTTCTCTGCCCAGATACCGCCCTCTGATTGGATATCTTGTTGTTCTCCGCGCAGATACCGCCCTCTGATTGGATATCCTGTTGTGCCCTGCCCAGATACCGCCCTCTGATTGGATATCCTGTTGTTCTCCGCCCAGATACCGCCCTCTGATTGGATATCTTGTTGTTCTCCGCGCAGATACCGCCCTCTGATTGGATATCCTGTTGTGCCCTGCCCAGATACCGCCCTCTGATTGGATATCCTGTTGTTCTCCGCCCAGATACCGCCCTCTGATTGGATATCCTGTTGTTCTCCGCCCAGATACCGCCCTCTGATTGGATAGCCTGTTGTTCTCTGCCCAGATACCGCCCTCTGATTGGATATCCTGTTGTTCTCCGCCCAGATACCGCCCTCTGATTGGATATCCTGTTGTTCTCCGCCCAGATACCGCCCTCTGATTGGATATCGTGTTGTTCTCCGCCCAGATACCGCCCTCTGATTGGATATCCTGTTGTTCTCCGCCCAGACACCGCCCTCTGATTGGATATCCTCTTGTTCGCGGCCCAGCTACCGCCCTCTGATTGGATATCCTGTTGTGCCCAGCCCAGATACCGCCCTCTGATTGGATATCCTGTTGTTCTCCGCCCAGATACCGCCCTCTGATTGGATATCCTGTTGTTCTCCGCCCAGACACCGCCCTCTGATTGGATATCCTGTTGTTCTCCGCCCAGATACCGCCCTCTGATTGGATATCCTGTTGTTCTCCGCCCAGATACCGCCCTCTGATTGGATATCCTGTTGTTCTCCGCCCAGACACCGCCCTCTGATTGGATATCCTGTTGTTCTCCGCCCAGACACCGCCCTCTGATTGGATAGCCTGTTGGAGCACGCTCGGATGCGGATCGCTGATTGGTGCAGAGCTCGGGCGCGGCGGTTTATTGTGGAGGAAGCAGAATCATAAAGGTGTGTGACGTCACATCCTCTGCCAACGGGTCACAGGAAATAACAGAAACAGGTACGAATTTACATTTTCCTTCAGAGCCTATGGATATAATGTACACCCTATAGACACTATATAGATCTCGTGTGCATCCTAAAATACCCCTATAGATTCCGTGTGCCCCCCGTAGTTATCCTACAGATACCCTATAGGCACCATATAGAGCCAAGATACTCTATAGCTACCCCAGACACTCCCTATCGACCCTATATGCTACCTATAGACACACTATAGGCCCTGTACGCTAACTATAGACACCCTATAGACCCTGTATGCTAACTATAGACCCTGTATGCTACCTATAGACACCCTATAGACGCTGTATGCTAACTCTAGACCCTGTATACTCCCTATAGGCCCTGTATGCTAACTATAGACACCCTACAGACCCGTGCACTCCTGACAGACCCCGTGCGCTCCCTATAGGCACCCGTGGATGCCTGATATAGACTCTATGCAGTTCTCAGGAAGGGTCACTGGACCCAAACCGTTAACTCTGAGTTCCCTGCACAGATGCTGCCAGACCTGCTGACTGTTTCCAGCAATTTCTAGTTTTGCTTCAGATATATGGAGCCCTTGGAAGACCCATATGTACCTTTAAAATGATTCAGTGCACTCTATGGCCCTCAGTAAACCCTATAGAGATACTGGATCCTGGGTATACTCGATAGAGCCCAGCTAGACTCTATAGAGATTGTACATACATCGGACAGGCAGGCAGGAAAATAGGCCCCAGGATATACCAGCACCAACTAGCCACCAAAAGACATGACCAACTATCACTGGTATCCATACACACAGATGAAGAGGGACACAGTTCAACTGGAACAGTACATCCAACCCGGGACAGGCTAAACAAAGACACACACGGGATTTCTGAGAGGCCTGGCATTCAAACAGGAACTCCATAACAAACATATTGATTTGGTCCCCATTAACCAGCCCTTGAGAAAAAGAATCTGAAGTGATATCACCTACCTCGACAGACCCAGACAGATAAATAGCAAGTGGGACAGACCACCAGCATTTCACTGGAGGCTCCCTGATGATGTTACCCAGCATGGAGTCAAAACATCTGAGAACAAACCTTCCAGCTCAGCGAGCAAACTTACAACCTGAGCTACAATGGTAGAGACTGTACAGCCTGTAGGTACACTGTAGACCCTGCGGCAGTCCTATTGAGAATTATAGAACTGATATAAACCTTTTAGAAAACTGATTGTTTATAAACCCTTAAATTGCCTGTAGAGATAATCTGTTCAGATTCTCTAGAGACCTTTCAGCTTGCATAGAGACCCTATTGCAATCCTATTGAGAAACCATAGACAACCTATAGAACCAAATAGATATCAAAGACTCCATAGAAACCTCATACTATCTGTACAGACCTGATTGACCCAGTATAAATCCTATAGAGTACTTGTAGGTACCACACAGCGTTATGGAGAGGGCCATCTATAGACGCTGTATGAGCTGGTTTATTACTGTGATATTGTCTCTGGTCTTCCTAACTGTGAGGAGAGTCAGTCACTGTTTTACTGATGAAGATTCTTTCTCCCAATTTGTTTCTTTGTTCTAGGTATTCCCAGCTCTCTGCTCACTTTCCGGAGGCCATGAGCTCCAAGCCTGATGACGTCTTCTCCCTGACCAAAGAGGAGGAAGCAAGCGGGGTGACCGGCAGGTGAAGTCACGCGAACCCCTCGCTGGCAGGTCGTCTCAGCTCATGGGTTCCAGCTCTCCCTCCCGGGAAACACCCAGTTAGAAAACCAGGGGCCCTTTTAAGGAGTGGTCTGAGGGCAGGTGATGCTCTCTCCCTCCTTGAACTGAAAAGTTACATTGTCCCGGAGTGTGTTAGAACATGTCTGAGCAGAATGCTTAAAAATATCTAAGCAGCCCTCAGTAAAATCGCACTGCTGCCGACAATGTACAACAGCATTTCTGTTTGAGTGAAATCTTGATAGAAAGGGGGAGGAAACAAATACTGTGTTCTTTCCCAGTGGAGACCTTTGCGTCTCAGAGTCCTCTTACTTTTCACGAGCAGCCTGGGAGAGAAGGTGTTTCACACGGCTGGCAGGTGGGACTAGATTGGGTTGGGGATATCTGGTCGGCATGGACGGGTTGGACCGAAGGGTCTGTTTCCATGCTGTACATCTCTATGATTCTGAGAACAGTTTTGTTAAACCGAACCCAGAGTAGTTGAGAGACTTAGCCATGAATTGACTTTCATTTATGATTTTGATTTGGTAAGAATATTTGGTTTAAACAAAACCTCAATTTAAAAGTACCTAAATTTATAGAACATAGAAGAATACAGCGCAGTACAGGCCCTTCGGCCCTCGATGTTGTGCCGATCCAAGCCCACCTAACCTACACTAGCCCACTATCCTCCATATACCTATCCAATGCCCGCTTAAATGCCCATAATGAGGGAGAGCCCACCACTGCTACTGGCAGGGCATTCCATGAACTCACGACTTGCTGAGTAAAGAACCTACCCCTAACATCTGTCCTATACCTACCCCCACTTAATTTAAAGCTATGCCCCCTTGTAATAGCTGACTCCATACGTTGAGGACTCAATGGGCTGAATGCACTGCTTCCACACCAGGGTTGGCGGGGGGAGCGACAGAGAGAGAGAGAGGGGGGGGGATTCCATGTGAACAACAAACGATATTTGGCCACTCAGCCCTTCAAGCGTGCTTCACCGTTACCAAAGCAGGAGACCATTCTGTCCGTCCTATCTGCACCAGCTGTTGTAATGAGCATGATAATCCAGTACTAACCTCCTGCCCTTTCCCCACGTCCCTGCCCGTGAGTTCTCTGTGCATGAATCACAGAGGGTTGGTCTGCAGGTACAGCAGGTAATTAGGAAGGCAACTGGAATTTTGTCCTTCATTGCTGAAGGGATTGAGTTTAAAAGCAGGGAGGTTATGATACAACTGTACAAGGTGCTGGTGAGGCCACACCTGGAGTACTGTGTGCAGGTTTGGTTAGATTAGATTTGTTTCCCTACAGTGTGGAAACAGGCCCTTCGGCCCAACCAGTCCACACCGACCCTCCGAAGAGTGACCCACCCAGACCCATTTCACTCTGACTAATGCACCTAACACTACGGGCAACTTAGCATGGCCAATTCACCCTGACCTGCACATCTTTGGTCTCCTTACTTGAGAAAGGACAGACTGGCACTGGAGGGGCTGCAGAGGAGGTTCACCAGGTTGGTTCCGGAGTTGAGGGAGTTGGCTTATGGGGAGAGACTGAGTAGACTGGGATTATATTCATTGGGATTTTGGAAGAATGAGGGGGAATCTTATGGAAACATCAAATTATGAAGGGAATAGATAAGATAGAAGGAGAGAGAGGATGCTTCCAGTGGTGGGAAACTCGAACAAGGGGGCATAGCCTCAAAATGAGGGGGAGCAGATTTAGGACTGAATTGAGAAGGAACTCCTTCACCCAGAGGGTTGTGAATCTGTGGAAATCCCTGCCCAGGGCAGTGGTTGAGGCTTCCTCAGTAAATGTTTTTAAGCTAAGATGTTTGCAACAGTAGAGGAATTAAGCGTTATGGTGAGAGCACGGGTGAGTGGAGCTGAGGTCATGAAAGCTCAGCATGATCTTATTGAATGGCAGAGCAGGGTTGAGGAGCTGGATGGTCTACTCCTCCTCGTTCTTATATTGCGTTCAATCCAAATTGTCATCCACTCCCCGAGTCATGGTCATACAGCAGAGAAACGGCCCCTTTGGTCCAACCGCTCTATGTTGACCACAATCCCAAACTCCACTCGTCCCACCTGCCTACTCCATCCCTCCAAACCTTTCCCATTCACATACCTGTCCAAATGTCTTTTCAACACCTCGACTGTACTTTCATCCACTACTTCCCCAGGAAGTGCATTCCACCCACTAGCCATTCAGTGTCTAAACATTTTTTAAAAAAAAAACAAAATTGCCCCTCATGTCTTTTTAAGATAGTCACAGAGGTGTACAGCTCGGAAACAGACCCTTCGGTCCAACTCGTCCATGCCAACCAGATAGCCCAACCCAATCTAGCACTTGGCCCATATCGCTCTGAACCCTTCCTAATCATACACCCAGCCAGCTGCCTTTTAAATGCTGTCATTGTACCAGCCTCCACCACATCCTCTGGCAGCTCATTCCACACACAGACACCACCCTCTGTGTGAAAAAGTTGCCCCTTCAGTCTCTTTTATATCTTTTCCCCTCTCACCCTGAACCTATGCCCTCTAGTTCTGGACTCCCCCATCCTGGGGAAAAGACTTTGTCTGTTTATCCTATCCATGCCTCTCATGATTTTATTATCCTCTAAGGTCATCCCTCAGCCTCGACACAGCCCCGGCCATGGGGCGGCACGGTGGCTCAGTGGTTAGCAGTGCTGCCTCACAGCACCAGGGACCCGGGTTCGATTCCAGCCTCAGGCGACTGTCTGTGAGCAATTTGCACATTCTCCCCATGTCTGCGTGGGTTTCCTCCGGGTGCTCCGGTTTCCTCCCACAGTCCAAAGATGTGCAAGTCAGGGTGGATTGGCCATTATAAATTGTCCATAGTGTTAGGTGCATTAGTCAGAGGGAAATGGGTCTGGGTGGGTTACTGTTCAGAGGGTCAGTGCGGACTGGTTGGGCTGAAGGGCCTGTCCCCACACTGTAGGGAATCAAATCTATCGCTTCACAATGAAATCGTGTCAGTCTTTCCATGTCTTCGGGGATAGTATGCAGGCTGTGACCTCCACCCACACTCACCCCCTCCCTCTCTCCCTCCTTCCCTCAGGATATATATTCCGAAGATCATCTCCCAGGGCCCAGCGAAGGAATGGATAGAGAGGCGCAGGCTCACCATTCGACCCTGGGCCTCCTTCATCGACCAGAAACGTTTCTCCCGGCCGAAGAACTTTGGCGAGATGTGCAAGCGGCTGGTGAAGAACGTGGAGTACTTCCAGAGCAACTACGTGTTTGTGTTCCTGGGCCTGATCGTGTACTGTGTGTAAGTGAGAGGGACGCGGGCAGGGGGTTAGTGAGGACTAGGGTAACGGCAGCCACACCGTGTTCCTCAGTCTTGTGGGGATGTTGGGGTGTGGAGTCGGCGATGGAGCTGCTGCAGCCTCCCCTGAGCTGTCCCCAGCCCAGGACGGCTCCCAGTACCTGCCCCACGTCCCCTCCCTGCCTGACTGGCCATATTCTCCAGGCTCCAAGAGAGGCCCAGATTCCCAGGTGAAACTGTGTTCCCCAGAGCACTGAGGGACCCTCTCCAACATTCCAGGGTGTTGGACGTGGTGCTTTTTCCAGTTCCTAGTACCCAGACACTGGGGGATGATACATACTCCTCATTCCCAGATCTGGGCCACTTGGACCCCATGTACTCACGAATGTAATGTGTTGCACTCTGTTCGGTCATTTTCATTGTCCCTCTGTTTGTGTGTGAATTTGTGTGTCTTTTGTGCTCTCTCACAGACACTTTCTCATCTCCAATTCTCTTTCACACGCTCATTTTCTCGCTATCTCTCACACACTCCCTCACACTACCTTTCCACAGTGCACTCTGTCTCCCCCTCTCTTTGCCACACTCCCTCCCTCTCTCTCTATCTCTCCCTATCTCTCTTTGAGACACACTCTCACTCAGAATTTCTTGCACACACACTGTCATCTCACCAGCGTGCCCTCTCTCTCTCATATGCTTGCTCTCAGTCCTGCACTCCGTTCTCTCTCATTCTCCTGCTCGCTGACTCTCCCTCTTGTTCACACTCTTTCTTTCTCTATCTCTCTACTCTGTGTGAATCTCTCTCTCTCAATTTCATTCGCTGTTCCCTTCCCTCACTCTCATTCCCATGCTGAGTGGTTTAGACTAGGGGGAGCCAATGGATGTTATCTGCCTGGTCTTCAAGAAGGCCTTTGACAAGGTGCCACACAGGAGGCGCCCAAGAAAGATAAGGGCCCACGGTGTTAGAGGCAAGGTGCTAGCATGGATAGATGTCTGGCAGAGAGTGGGGATAGAAGGGTCCTTCTCAGGATGGCAGCCGGTGGTGAGTGGCGTTCCGCAAGGCTCTGTGTTGGGACTACAATTTTTCACTTGATACATTAACGACTTAGATGAGGGAACTGAGGGCATTCTGGCTAAGTTTTCAGATGATATAAAGATACGTAGAGGGAGCATTGAGGAGGCGGGGAGGCTGCAAAAGGAGTTGGACAGGTTAGAGTAGGCAAAGCACTGGCAGATGTGGGAAAGTGTGAGGTCATGCACTTTGGGACGAAGAATAGGGGCATGGACTAATTTCCAAATGGGGAGATTATCCAGAAGTTCTCTTTCCCCCCCCCCCCCCCCCCGCGACCCACCCTCCCATCATCCTGGTACCTGGTCAGGTCCACGCCCCCCTACGACCCACCCTCCCATCCTGGCACTTTCCCCTGCCACCGCAGGAACTGTAAAACCTGTGCCCACACCTCCTCCCTCACCTCCATCCAAGGCCCTAAAGGAGCCTTCCATATCCATCAAAGTGTTACCTGCACATCCACTAATATAATTTATTGTATCCGTTGCTCCCGATGCGGTCTCCTCTACATCGGGGAGACTGGGCGCCTCCTAGCAGAGCGCTTTAGGGAACATCTCCGGGACACCGCACCAATCAACCACATCGCCCAGTGGCCCAACATTTCAACTCCCCCTCCGTCGAGGACATGGAGGTCCTGGGCCTCCTCCACCACCGCTCCCTCACCACCAGACGCCTGGATGAATGCCTCATCTTCCGCCTCGGAACACTTCAACCCCAGGGCATCAATGTGGACTTCAACAGTTTCCTCACTTCCCCTTCCCCCACCTCACCCTGGTTTCAAACTTCCAGTCCCCTTGACCTGTCCGGACTTGTCCTACCTGCCTATCTCCTTTTCCACCTATCCACTCCACCCTCTCCTCCCTGACCTATCACCTTCATCCCCTCCCCCACTCACCCATTGTATTCTATGCTACTTTCTCCCCACTCCCACCCTCCCCTAGCTTATCTCTCCACGCTCCAGGCTCACTGCCTTTATTCCTGATGAAGGGCTTTTGCCCGAAACGTCGATTTCGCTGCTCGTCGGATGCTGCCTGAACTGCTGTGCTCTTCCAGCACCACTAATCCAGAATCTGGTTTCCAGCATCTGCTGTCACTGTTTTTACCTAGAATATCCAGAAGTCTGAAGTGCAACGAGACGAGGGAGTTCTAGTCCAGGATTCTCTCGAGGTAAACTTGCAGGTTGACTGAGTAGTTAGAATGGCAAATTCAGTGATGGCATTTATTTTGAGAGAAATTGAATATAAAAGCAGGGATGTATTTCTGAGGCTCTGGTCGGACCACATTTGGAGTATTGTGCGCAGCTTTGGGCCACATACCTGCAGCCTGTTCAGAGGAGGCCCACGAGAAAGGTTACGTTTTTCAATCCTGGGACCAATGAGGAATGTCTGGGGACTCTGGGGTTATATTCAATGGAGTTGGAGAAGGATGAGGAGGGATCTAATTGAATGGCCTGGACAGAGGGAAGATGTTTCCATTGGTCAGAGGGACTGGGACCCGAGGAGAATGGGGTTGAGAAACTTAACAGCCATGGTTGAACGGCAGAGCAGACTCAATGGGCAGAATGGCCTAATTTCTGCTCCTATGCCTTATGGTCTCTCTCTCTCTCTCTCTCTCTGTGTTCTCCTCTTCCCACCCCCCAGGATCACCTCTCCGATGCTGCTCATCGCCCTGGTGGTGTTTTTTGGAGCTTGTTACATTGTTCACCTGCGGGCCTCCCAGTCTCGCCTTGTCCTGTTCGGTAAGTGCCCATCCAGATGCTTCGCCAGCGTCGAGTAGCTGCCTGCACCACCCTCTCTGGGCAGCACAGTCACTCGGGTCTCCCCTGAGCCACTCCCTCCTCACCTTAAACTGATGCCTGCTGCTCTGAGACACATCTGCCCTGAAGGAAAAGATTTGCACCGTCTGTTCTTGTAATGTCGGATACCTCGATCGGGGAAAACAAACCCAATATCTCCTCATAACTGAAGCTTTCCATCCCAGGCAACATCCGAGTGAATCTCCTCTGCACCTTCTCCACTGCAATCACATCCTTCCAATCGTGTGGTGACCAGAACCATGCCCACTGTTCTATCTGGGTCTTAACCAATGTCTTCTAAGACCTCCCTGTGTCTGTCCTCTACGCCTCGGCTAACGAAGGCAAGCATCCCATACGCCTCTTTCCCCACCCTGTCTTCCTGCACTGATACCTTCAGCAATGTATGGCCTTGTACACCAGGGTCCCTTTTCAAATAACTACACGGTGGCTGGTATCCCATAACCAAGTCGCCCTTTACTTAAACATCTACGGTACATGACACTGACCCAGCCAGCTCTGAGAGAACAGAACCTCTGTCACTCCTGTTTATAGCTGTCAGCCAGCGCTCCCTGATTGGGGCTGTCAATCAGGGATCTCCTATTCTGCAGTCCATCTGGCTGACCTCATTCTAATCATTGTACCTTTTATTCCTCAATTTTCATGTCATCTGCACATTAGCTAATTATATCTTCAGTGTTCACATCCAGGTCATTAATGTACAAAACAAATACCGGGTTTTCCTTTATTGGTCAGAGTATTGAATACAGGAGTTACGAGGGTCATGTTGTGGCTGTACAGGACAGTGGTTGGAATACTGCATATAATAGAGACGTACAGCACAGAAACAGACCCTTCAGTCCAACCCGTCCATGCCGACCAGATATCCCAACCCAATCTAGTCCCACCTGCCAGCATCCGGCCCATATCCCTCCAAACCCTTCCTACTCATATACCCATCCAAATGCCTCTTAAATGCTGTAACTGTACCAGCCTCCACCACATCCTCTGGCAGCTCATTCCATACACACACCCACCCTCTGTGTGAAAAAGTTGCCCCTTAGGTCTCTTTTATATCTTTCCCCTCTCACCCTAAACCTATGCTCTCTAGTTCTGGACTCCCCCACCCCAGGGAAAAAACTTTGTCTATTTATCCTATCCATGCCCCTCATGATTTTATAAACATCCTATAAGGTCACCCCTCAGCCTCCGACGCTCCAGGGAAAACAGCCCCAGCCTGTTCAGCCTCTCCCTGTAGCTCAAATCCTCCAACCCTGGCAACATCCTTGTAAATCTTTTCTGAACCCTTTCAAGTTTCACAACATCTTTCCGATAGGAAGGAGACCAGAATTTCACGCAATATTCCAACAGTGGCCTAACCAATGTCCTGTACAGCCGCAACATGACCTCCCAACTCCTGCACTCAACACTCTGACCAATAAAGGAAAGCATACCAAACGCCTTCTTCACTATCCTATCTACCTGCGATTCCACTTTCAAGGAGCTATGAACCTGCACTCCAAGGTCTCTTTGTTCAGCAACACTCCCTAGGACCTTACCGTTAAGTGTATAAGTCCTGCTAAGATTTGCTTTCCCAAAATGCAGCACCTCGCATTTATGTGAATTAAACTCCATCTGCCACTTCTCAGCCCATTGGCCCATCTGGTCCAGATCCTGTTGTAATCTGAGGAAACCCTCTTCGCTGTCCACTACACCTCCAATTTTGGTGTCATCTGCAAACTTACTAACTGTACCTCTTATGCTCACACCCAAATCATTTATGTAAATGACAAAAAGTAGAGGACCCAGCACCGATCCTTGTGGCACTCCACTGGTCACAGGCCTCCAGTCTGCAAAACAACCTTCCACCACCACCCTCTGTCTTCTACCTTTGAGCCAGTTCTGTACCCAAATGGCTAGTTCTCCCTGTATTCCATGAGATCGAACCTTGCTAATCAGTCTCCCATGGGGAACCTTGTCGAACGCCTTACTGAAGACCATATAGATCACGTCTACCACTCTGCCCTCATCAATCTTCTTTGTTACTTCTTTAAATAATTCAATCAAGTTTGTGAGACATGATTTCCTATGCACAACGCCATGTTGACTATCCCTAATCAGTCCTTGCTTTTCCAAATACATGTACATCCTGTCCCTCAGGATTCCCTCCAACAACTTGCCCACCACCGAGGTCAGGCTCACTGGTCTATAGTTCCCTGGCTTGTCCATACCACCCTTCTTAAGCAGTGACACCACGTTTGCCAACCTCCAGTCTTCCGGCACCTCACCTGTGACTATCGATGATACAAATATCTCAGCAAGAGGCCCAGCAATCACTTCTCTAGCTTCCCACAGAGTTCTTGGGTACAGCTGATCAGGTCCTGGGGATTTATCCACCTTTAACCATTTCAAGACATCCAGCACTTCCTCCTCTGTGATAGGGACATTTTGCAAGATGTCGCCATCTATTTCCCTACAGCCTATATCTTCCATATCCTTTTCCACAGTAAATACTGATGCAAAATACTCATTTAGTATCTTCACCCATTTTCTGCTGCTCCACACAAAGGCCGCCTTGCTGATCTTAGAGGGGCCCTATTCTCTCCCTAGTTACCCTTTTGTCCTTAATATATTTGTAAAACCCCTTTGGATTCTCCTTAATTCCATTTGCCAAAGCTATCTCATGTCCCCGTTTTGCCCTCCTGATTTCCCTCTTAAGTATACTCCTACTTTCTTTATACTCTTCTAAGGATTCACTCGATCTATCCTGTCTATACTTGACATATGCTTCCTTCTTTTTCTTAACCAAACCCTCAATTTCTTTAGTCATCCAGCATTCCCTATACCTACCAGCCTTCCCTTTCACCCTGACAGGAATATACTTTCTCTGGACTCTCGTTATCTCATTTCTGAAGGCTTCCCATTTTCCAGCCGTCCCTTTACCTGCGAACATCTGCCCCAATCAGCTTTTGAAAGTTCTTGCCTAATACCATCAAAATTGGCCATTCTCCAATTTAGAACTTCAACTTTTAGATCTGGTCTATCCTTTTCTATCACTATTTTAAAATGAATAGAATTATGGTCGCTGGCCCCAAAGTGCTCCCCCACTGACACCTCAGTCACCTGCCCTGCCTTATTTCCCAAGAGTAGGTCAGGTTTTGCACCTTCTCTAGTAGGTACATCCACACACTGAATCAGAAAATTGTCTTGTACGCACTTAACAAATTCCTCTCCATCTAAACCTTTAACACTATGGCAGTCCCAGTCGATGTTTGGAAAGTTAAAATCCCCGACCATAACCACCCTGTTATTCTTACAGATAGCTGAGATCTCCTTACAAATTTGTTTCTCAATTTCCCTTTAACTATGAGGGAGTATAATACAATCCCAATAAGATGATTATCCCTTTCTTATTTCTTAGTTCCACCCAAATAACTTCTCTGGATATATTTCTGGGAATATCCTCCCTCAGCACAGCTATAATGCTATCCCTTATCAAAAATGCCACTTGCCCTCCTCTCTTGCCTCCCTTTCTATCCTTCCTGTAGCATTTGTATCCTGGAACATTAAGCTGCCAGTCCTGCCCATCCCTGAGCCATGTTTCTATAATTGCTGTGATATCCCAGTCCCATGTTCCTAACCATGCCCTGAGTTCATCTGCCTTCCCTGTTAGGCCCCTTGCATTGAAATAAATGCAGTTTAATTTATCAGTCCCACCTTGTCCCTGCCTGCCCTGACTGTTTGACTCACTTCTGTTCTCAGCTGTACCCATCTCGGATCGATCCCTTTCCTCACTATCTCCCTGGGTCCCACCCTCCCCCCACATTACTAGTTTAAATCCTCCCAAGCAGTTCTAGCAAATTTCCCTGACAGTATGTTAGTCCCCTTCCAATTTCAGTGCAATCCGTCCTTCTTGTACAGGTCACTTCTACCCCAAAAGTGCTTCCAATGATCCAAAAATGTGAATCCTTCTCCCACACACCAGCTCCTCAGCCATGCATTCATCTGCTCTATCCTCCTATTCCTGCCCTGACTAGCTCGTAGCACCGGGAATAATCCAGATATTACTACCCTTGAGGACCTCCTTTTTAAATTTCTGCCCAACTCTCTCTAACCTCCCTTCAGAATCCCTTCCTAAGTTGATTCAGTGTTTCCACAATTCCTTGGGTTTGGGAAAAGTTTCCTGGAAAGCTACAATTGTAATCGCTGTGTCCAGGGAAGGGTGGGACAAAGAACAGGAAGTTATCAGCTGGTTAGTCTGTCCCCATCATTGGCCGACATAGCCTAATCCCATTGTGAAGCTGACTAGATCAGGGGAGGCAGAAAATCCAGATGTGATTGCGCAGAGCAGATCTAAGCTCAGCCATCCTTCCATATCCAAACATCAATGCTGGTGAGCGATCCCTCAACTCACTGGAGGAGGAGGAGGAGGCTCTGAGAGTATCCCCATCCTCAACCATGGAAGAGGCCAGCACTCCTGCTGAAATAACAGGACTGAAGCGATGGTCAAAGTCTTCAGGCAGCAGTGTGATGTGAGTGATCCCTCTCAGCCTCCCCCAGTGGGCCCCAGCATTACAGATACCAGCCTTCAGTCAAGGCCATTCGCTCCACGTGCTATTAAGAAAACATCAGAGACACTGGATTCTGCAAAGTCTCTGGAGGCCCTGACCGTGTGGTATTGAAGACCCGTGCTCCCAAACTTGCTGCTCTCCGAGCCAAGCTGTTGCAGTGCGGTTACAACACTGGGATTGACGGGACAGTGCACGAGTCTCACTGTGTGTGTGTGTGTGTGTGTGTGTGTGTGTGTGTGTGTGTGTGTGTGTGTGTGTGTGTGTGTGTGTGTGTGTTTGTATATTGCCCAGGTCGGGAGCTGAGTCCTGCCCATCAGTACGGTCTCTCCGGTGCGATCTCTTTCCCCTTCTTCTGGTTGGCTGGTGCTGGATCAGCGGTGTTCTGGGTCCTGGGTGAGTAGCCACAGGTTTTGGGGAGAGTTCAGACCGTGCTGCTATCTCCATCTCCCCTCCCTCACCATGTCGGACATCGCTGTACTCCCACTGCCTCGCCCGGCCTGCTATCCCTCGGCTTCTGTCTCTTCCCCCCCCCTCGCCCTCGATCACCTCCTCCACCGCCCCCCTCCCCCTGCCGTCAGCTACTCGTTCTCCCTGCCCCCCCCCCAACACCTGCTCCCTACCCCCTCTCCCCCCCCCAACCCCAATCATCTGCTCCCTCCCCCCCCCCGTCGCCTGCTCCCCCACTGCCTCCCTCCCCCCTCCTCGTCGCCTGCTCCCCCCCCTCGTCGCCTGCTCCCCCCCCTCCCTCCCCCCTCCTCGTCGCCTGCTCCCTCCCTCCCTCCCCCCTCCTCGTCGCCTGCTCCCCCCCTCCCTCCCTCCCCCCGCCTCGTCACCTGCTCCCCCCCTCCCCCCTCCTCGTCGCCTGCTCCCCCCCTCCCC